>NW_026067949.1:16416356-16451981 GCF_014885135.2 Alexandromys fortis
GGGGTGCACCCACCCACTGAGACAGTGGGGCTGATCTATTGGGAGCTCACCAAGGCCAGCTGGACTGTGACTGAAAAAGCATGAGATAAAACCGGACTCTCTGATCATGGCGAACAATGAGGACTGATGAGAAGCCAAGGACAATGGCACGGGGTTTTGATCCTACTTCATGTTCTGGCTTTGTGAGAGTCTAGCCAGTTTGGATGTTCACCTTCCTAGACATGGACGGAAGTGGGAGGACCTTGGACTTTCCACAGGGCAGGGAACCCTGACTGCTCTTTGGACTGGAGAGGGAGGGGGAGAGGAGTGGAGGGTGGGAGGAGGAGAAGGGAAATGGGAGGCTGGGAGAAGGCGGAAACTTTTTTTTCTTTTTCGCGATAAAATAAGATACATATAAATATCTGTTATTATTATTGCTCCTAGTTTGTCACTGGGTGGTATTATTGATAAGTCAAATAATACCTCATTCCTTCTAATAGCCATAGGGAATCTCATTCTTGTTTTTGATTTAGTATAGCTAGCTGTACTAATAAATAAACAATTTTTAATTTTTATTTTTTCATATAACATATTTTGATCATATTCTTTCTGCTCCCCAACGTTCTCCAAATTCCTCCTCACCCTGACAACCAATAATAGCTATAACCAGACCCTTCGAAAAGGGACATGGAATGATCCAACCTATTCTTAGTACTTGGGGTTTTACTTGGTAGCATATATTGTCTAGTTGGGGGCATTATCTCCACCTTACATGATAACTCTATTTATACATGTATATATTTTAGGAAGTTTTCTACAGGAGTGGGTTTCCATATGGCTTTTAAAAGGCCTTTAGTGCTAGTTATCCCTTTCCACAGTGCCTTCTGCACCTACACCCCCCATCCCTTCCATTTCACCCTCTTATTGCAGTTGCCACTTAATTCCTTTATAACCTTGTATCCAACTTCCCCTTAATTCAAAGATCATCTCCCCTACTGTGGTCCCTAACTGGCTATTTAATCCATTTTGACATTCTAAAGAAAACACATATGTAAATCTTAAAAACTAATGCTCAAATAGAGGGAATGTTTTTTTTTCCTAGCTCTGAGCCATCTCACTCAGAATGGTTGTCTCTAATCCATCTACTTACCTTCATATTTCATTATTTCATTTATCTCACATCTGAATAATATTTTAATGTGTAAATGGACAACTTTTTCATTATCCATTCATCAGTTGGTAGACATTTAGGCTGTTTCCAAATTCTGTGTATTGTGAATAGAATAACAAGAACCATAGATGAGCAAGTATCTCTGAAATAAGATATAGAGCCCTTTGGGTATATGCCTTAGAGTGGTATAGCTAGATATTGTGGTAGATATACTCCCATCTTTTCTGGGTGGGGGAAAGCTTTCACTAACTATGTTTAATAAGGATGCACTTACAATGTCCCAAATCTTCTCAGGCTACACACGTAAGACATGCAGAGAGTGTCAGTATTCCCTTGTAGCTTAAAAACTTTGTAGGGATAAGCAGGAAACAGGTACTTTCACTTCTGAAATTTAAAAAATGGTTTTTATATCTGATATCACTTTAATCAATTTTACCTGATTTCAAAAAAAAAAAGAAGAGTCAAAAACAAAACCACTGTTTATGTTTCAGCCCACTGTCTTCATAAGTGTTGTCAAGGCAAAAATTGGTGTAATCATGAAAACTTGAAATTATAGGCTCAATTATATACATAATCATTAGATGCTGTTTTGCTAAAAATTAAAATACTAGAAAGCTTTATGAACTTATGTTCAAAAAAGGTCTCCTCACAGGTAAAATCTGCTAATTATTTATGGAACTTGTGTCATTTGCTCATTCACATACAATAATAAATATTCTGGCATCTCGGCTGAAAATTATGCCCAATTTAGAGTCATTGGGGAAGAAAGGGAATGTAATAGAAAAAAATCTCTTTTCTTTGCTTTCTCTGAACCCTTTCTTTTATTCATATAAACTTTATAGAATGAGATTCTTTCTTCCAGAGCACCCTTCAATACTATTTAGTGCTTTATGTTGCTTTTTGCCTGAGCTTTGACTTTCACTTATAACATCCTGAAGTTACTTTCAGAAGTTGAAATTAAAACTGGGATTTGGACATTAGGTGAATTGGCATCTTTTATAGTTGCATTTTTTTTTTACTTATATCACACAGAATGTTAGCATTAATCCTGTATTTAAACAGACAATTACTCAAAAACAATACTCTCTACCCCCCAGGAAAAGCAGGCAGTTTATTGATAGCTTTGAGAGGTAGGTCCAAACACAGTAAGATAAGTTATAAATTTGACCTTACAAGCCCTATTTATTAGCCCTCAGGATTTATATTGTACTTATTATGTTTGTGTAGCCATTAGTATTATCTATAGTCTAAAGTCTTATAATAAAGATATGCTATAAGAGAAATAATTTTAGTTTTATCATGTTTTCTACATGAGGAGGTATTTACATTTAACACCGAGAATATGAACAGCACCAATAGATTTTGAGGTCTCAGCACAACAATAAAAAAATTTTAAGTGTTAGAGAGTCTCCATCTTGCCCTAAGTTTGACCTATCTTCTAGACTAATCAACCATCAAACAGACTATATGAATCACTGAACTAATCTACCTAATCATATTAGAGATTACCATTAGTGTTTTAATTGATAGCTAGAATTTGATACTTTGAAATATATAATAGTAGTTTGGCCTGAGGTGTTTAGTAGCTGTTTAACAATTGTTCCAAATTCGTCCCTTATGATATCTCAAGAGAATTAATGCAGAATGTTTCAAGAAAGGAAAATAGAGAATCTCTTACAGTTGTTCTTTCAACATTTCATTCAAATCCTGATTAGCCATAAGAAAAGGGATATATTTTAAAGAATTTAAACACCTTAAAAATGCAACCAAAAAAATTTTCTATACCTACCTTCAAAACCTTTAAATGATTTGTAATTATATGGTGTTTTTTAATAAAATCTGTTTCAGTTGGGCATGATGGCATATGCTTTTAATCCTAGCATTCAGAAGGCGGAGGGAGACAAATCTCGATGACTTTGAGGACAGCCTAGTGGTGCAAAGAGAGTTCCAGGATGGCCAGAACTATTACTCAGAGAAACACTGCATCAAGTGTGTCTGTGAGTGTGTGTTCAGTTCTATATCTAATTGAAAAATGTCGTAGAAACCCAAAGCCCATCGAATATCTCACAAAGCCCTATGTAAACTCTTGTGTACTATTATTTTAACTAGGCAAAGATGTGTTGCGTTTGTTTCTGCTGTCTTTGTTAACTAGGTAAAGATGTGCAGCATTTGTTTCTCCTTGTCTGCCTAAGGCAAATGATTAGTGTAATTAAAAGCTGAATGACCAAAGCTGGTCAGAAGAGGGATAGCCAGGGCTGACAGGCACAGAAAATATAGGTTCAATAGGAAAGAAGGAAAGAAGGAGGGAAAGACAATGAAGCGGAAGGAGGGACACACCTGGGGCCAGAAACCATGCAAGCCCCAGATACAAGAAGCAGGGAAATAAGATACACAGAAGGAAAGGGAAATAGCCCTGAGGCAAACACAGATAAAGAGAAATAGGTTATGTTTTAAGAGCTAACAAGAAATGAGCATGAGATAAAGACAAGCATTCATAACTAACATTAAGTCTCCATGTCATGATTTGGGAGCTGGTTGGTTAGCCCCCCAACAAAGTCCTGCTACAGTAAACAATTTTTTTGTTAAATGCCTGACATCTGTTCACTTTGCTTTTCACCTCTTTGCTCCCACGTGTTTTGACCTTAGTAATCTTCTTTGTTGAATTTGTGACTGTGCTCTTTCCAGCCATCATTTATTAAATATCCTAGGTCTGTTCTTCAATATAACTCCAGGACGCGTCACTTTCCTCTTCTCCACCAACATGTTCAACCAACTCTGAGGTGAGAAACTCTTACTTTGTGTTATAGTAGAGTCTAATTTCTTTTCCTTTCCATGCACAGAATTATTTTCATTTTACATGTCTTACTTATTTTTCTTATACTACAGTTATTGAACAGAATTATGAGGTTCATTATGGCAGTGGCATATAAGCCTCTCATGTAGCTTCATTGAATCCAGTGCCCCCCATTTCCTGTTCTCTCCCTCAGTTCCCCCTATACTCTAATTTCTTGTTGAAACAAAGGATAGAGAAGGTAACATCTTATTCAATATTTTTTCTTAAAGTGCTGAACCAAGTGAGAGGCCAGGATTGAATGTCTAATAGAGTTTTAAAAATGGCTAAATGTTAATATTTAAATTAGTGATATGCACAGGACTAAGAAAATAGTTTCATTTAAATAGAATTTTCAAATAAAAAAGCTTTGATAAAATTAAAGATAAGCTAAAGAGAAAATATATTCCAAATTCCCCCACAAACATAAATTAAAATTATTTTAAGTTATTTCTGGTAAAATGTTACACCACATTAAATTTCTCATTGAAACAAAACTCTTACAGGTGCCTGCATTTGACCCTTATGGAATCATAAGTTCCACATTTTCCTTGTAGTTAATTCCTTCTTATATAGGTTATACACATGACATTCTAATGTTAAGTTTTACTTTTCCTAAAATTGTAAAATACATTTGAAACTCTATTGATATATATATATATATATATATATTTTAAATTGGTAAAAATAACTTTTTGGTAGTTTTTTTTTCCCGGAGATCTTGAGGTCTACAAAGGGAAAAATAAATTTGCATTTTAAAAATGAGATTCAACAAGGACCTGACCTTAAGAACATCACAATATGTTTCCAGTTTTCTTGTGGTTCGTCAAATTGTTTTGTTTTCTTCTCCCTCTAGCAGGCCTTTGGATTTTAAGAGTGAATTTTCTAGTTATTTGCAATTGTTAAAATAATTTAACAGGTAATGTTGACCTGAGAAAATTTTATATTCATTTTACCTAACAACCACAGTTTCCACTCCCTCCCTCTTCCTACTCCCCCACCCATCCCCTCCATCCCCCCCAATCCACTCCTCAGAAAGAGTAAGGCCTCCCATGAGGAGGCAACAAAGCCTGACTCATTAAGTTGAGGCAGGACCAAATGCCTCCCCTCTGAATCAAGGCTGAGCAAGGCATACCACTACCGAGAATGGAGTACAAAAAGCCAGTACATGCACCAGATATAGGCCCTGGTCCCACTGCCAGGGGTCTCACATACAGGCAAAGCCTCACAACTGTCCAACGTGGAGAGGACTTAGTTCGGTCCTATTCAAGTTTCCAAACTGTCAGTCTAGAGTCCATGAAATCTCACAAACTCCAGTTAGCTGTCTCTGTGGGTTCCCCCAACATAATCTTGATCCCGACCTTGCTCATATTATCATTCTTCCCTCTCTTCAACTGGACACTCAGCTTTGTGCTTAACTGTGAATCTCTGCATCTGCTTCCATCAGTTACTGGGTGAAGGTTCTATAATGATAGGGTAATCAACAATCTGATTACAGGGGAATGTCAGTTCAGGGTTCCTCTCCACTATTACTAAGAGTCTTAGTCGGGGTCATATTTTTGGGTTCCTAGGAATTTCCCTAGCCCCAGGTTCCTTCCTAACCCTACATGGCTCCCTCTATCAAGATGTCTCTTTCTTTGCTCTCCCTCTTCATTCCTCCCCCAACCTGGCCATCCTGTTCCCTCCTGTTCCCATTCTCCATCACTTCCCTTCTACTGCCCCCTCCTCAGTTTACCTAGAAGCTCTCATCCATTTCCTCTTAACAGGGTGATTTTTGTGTCTCTCTTAGAGTCCTCCTTGTTACCAGCTTCTGGGGAGCTGAGGATTGAAACATGATTATCCTTTGCTTTACATCTAGTATCTACTTATGAGTGAGTAAATTCTGTGTTTATCTTTCTGGGTTTGAGTTACCTCACCCAGGATGCTTTTTTCTACTTCCATCCATTTGCCTGTATATGTCATTTTTTTTACATCAGAGTAATGCTCCATTGTGTACATGTATTACATTTTTTTATCACATTTTTCAACTGAGAGGCATCTAGAGAATCTTTAAGACAATCTTAAGGAAGAGAACTCTATTTAGAAACAACAGATGTATTTCTAACTATCACATTAAAACTATAATGAGGTATAATACAATATCTACTAGAACGGTTATTATCAAAAAGACAAATAATAGAAAATATTGGACAGGATATGGGGGAAAGTACATATTGCTACATTGTTAGTGAGAATATAAATTAGTGTAACTATTTTGGAAAACAACATAGAGTGTCCTCATATGAAGAAATATAGAATTATGATGTGATCCAGCAATTCAACTCGAGGAGATACATTTCCAAAGATGATCTTAGACATTGTTAAAACGATGTGTTCTTACTCTCATCTCTGTCCTTCCTCCATCTTGACTATCCGTAACCTCAAGTTCTTCCTCTTCTCCCCTTATCTGCCCCTTCCACCCTGCCTTCTCCTCCAGCCCCAAAGCTCCCAATTTTGCCAGGTGGATTTGCCTATTTCTACTTTCCAGGTGGATCCATATATGTTTTTCTTAGGGTTGAAGGAGCCATTATGGGTCTAACAAGAAACCTGGAACAAGGGAAATTCCCAGGAATCCACAATGATGACCCCAGCTATAACCCTAAGCAATAGAGGAGAGGGTGCCCGAAATGACCTTGACCTGTGGTCAGACTGATGATTGTCTTAAATATCACCATAGTACCTTGAACCAGCAACAGATGGAAACAGAGGCAGAGACCATCAGCAGAGCACTGAACTGAGCTCCCAAAGTCCACACTGAAGAGTGGGAGCAGTGAGAATATGAGCAAAAAGGTCAAGACCATGATGGGGACACCCACTGATACAGTTTGCCTGCGCTAATGGGAGCTCACCAACTCTAGTCGAACAGGGAAGGAATCAGCATAGGTCCAAACTAGTCCTGCTGAATGTGGTTGACAGTTGCATGGCTGGAGCAGACTAAGGGGCCACTGGCAATGGTACCAGGATTTATCCCTCTTGCTTGTACTGGCTTTTTGGAAACCTATTCTCTTTGAATTGATACTTTGCTCAGCCTAGATACAGTAGGGAGGCACCTCTCAAAGCAATGTGCCTTACCTTCTCTGTGGGGTGGAGGGGAGCTATGTGGAGGGAATGGAAGGAGGGAAGAGAGTGGGAACTTAGATTCATATGTATAATAAAAAAAAGATACTTTGTTTTCTTTTTTTTAAACATAAAAATAAAATTTAAAAAAGTCTGTGTTCATTTTGTCATTATTCATAATACTCAAAGTAGTCAAAACATCTTAAATGCTTTTCAATGGATAGGTGGAAGTAGAAATTAGGTATAGGTGTATATACATGTTTACATAAACACTAACTTAACTAATGTGACAGCTGTATACAGTCCTTAGAAAGAAAGGCATTCTTTTATTTGACCACTGTGAATGTATCTGAAGGATATTGTTAATTATAGGGAAAGGGAGTGGGTTTATTATGGTCAAAGATTATAAAATTTTAGCTAAATAGGTGAGTTAGGTGTTAGTGATTTATTGGACTGCTTGGTAGCCATATATAATGAATGCTTCAAAACTGCTTAAACACACACACCAAGAGAGTGCAAGAGGTTTTAGTCAGCCTTAACACAATGAAAGATAAGATGAGAAAAGTTTATTAATCCTGATACAATTTTATACTATATGTAATATATTATTTAAATGAATATAAATATCACAATTGTCCAAATATCCATATATATGGGTGTGGTGGTTTGAATAAAAATGCCCCCCATGGACTCATAAGTAGTGGTACTATTAGGAGGTGTCACTTTGTTGGAGGAAGTTCATCACTTGGGGGCAGGCTTTGAGGTCTTAAATGTCTTTAAAGGTCAAGCAAAGTCTATTGGACATTCACTTCCTGCTACCTAATGATCTAGATGTAGAACTCTCAGCTCCTTTTCAAGAACCCTGTCTGACTACATGCTGCCCTGCCTCCTGCCATGGAAATAATGGACTATACCTCCAACTGTAAGCCAGCGCCAAAGAATTTTTCCTTTATAAGTGTCGCCATGCTCATGGTGTCCCTTCACAGCAATAAAACCCTAACTAAGACAGTGAATATCTGTGACGGCTAGTCTGAGGTCAATTTAACACAAGCTAGAGTTATTTGGAAAGATAGAATTTCAATTGAGAAGTTGTCCCCACAGGGTTGACCTACGTGCAAATCTCTGGTCACTTTCTTCATTCATGATTGATGTGGGAGTTCCTAGCTCAATATGGGCAGTTACACTCTTGAACAGATGGTCATGAATATTATTTAAAAATTTAGGCTGGTCAAGTTATGGGAAGCAAGTTATAAGCAGCCCTCCTCCATGGCTTCTTCTTTATTCTCTGTCTCCAGGCTGTTGCCCTGCTTGAATTTCTGTCCTGACTTCCCTTGATGAAAGGCTCTTTCCTGGAAGTGTAAGATGAAATAAATATGTCCCCTTCCAAGTTGCTTTTGATCAGCACTTATCACAGTAATAGAACCATAAATATAAAAGGACCTGATATAAATTATGGTGTCTAGGGTTATGTAAAGAAGGGATTATGAGAGAATAAGTGCAGAGACATGGGCAATTGTTACAGGAGTCCTGAAGCTGATTTTCACTGAAGCTTTTCAGTAGGTACTTTGCAACACCCTCTTCCTGCCACCCAATTTAGAATGCAGGTTATCATAAATTTAATACTGTAGCTCTACATTTCTCAATCCCCATGACTTCATCAAAAAGACAAACGTGTGCTGCTCTTTTATAGAGATCTGATTGCAAGCAAACTGATAATTTTCAGACACCTACAATTATCCATAACAATTTCCCAATTCATCTGTGTAATTTTCCTGCTTCCCTGCCTACAAAGACATAATTACATGGACACTGTGTAAAACCTAGTTCTGCTTCAGTTCTAGAGTACATATGCCTTTCTCTGCTCTAAGTTCCACTCTCTGTTTCTTCATTCTCTTGTCATAGGCATACTCAGCACCTGCAGCAGCAACCTCCTAGTCTAACAGTTATGAACTTCACCATTTTTTTCTTTTCTTCCTTTCTTACTTGCCTAACCAGTCCTGAAATTCTGCTTCCCTGTTACTTATCAGCAAAGAAGATAATGGTGATGAAAGAAATATTCAGGCGGTAGAGATAGGGTAGACTGAAGAGACATTGTAAAGGACACGGGGGTATTTTCTTTCATATTGCAGTTACAAGACAAAAACTGAAAAGAAAAACAATGAAAACATTTTCCATCTTCTTTGCCATATGGTTAAGAAAAATCTTTAATAGAATAAAATCAGTAAAATAATAATATCAGAAAATAGTAAAAATCAGTAAAACAAGAAACTATTCTAGGGTCAACTAATTGGCTCAGTGGATAAAAAAAGCTTGCTTGCTATACAACCTGATCATTCGAGTTTGATTGTCAGGACCCTTATGGTTAGAAGAAAGAACTGACTTATGAGTTGTCCTCTAACCACCACATGCATGGCACATGGGCACACACATGCATACACACACACACATGCACACACACATACACACACACATACACAGTGTGAAAAAAAACTCTTATGAACCGTTGGCAGAAACAAAAGTGAAACAGTTTTCATAAGTATTGACAAACATTGGGAAAGTGAGAGTATGAAACAAATGTAGCAATTCTTAGTTGAGAGTAAATCCTCCATGTGACCCAGCTATACTACTCCTGAGCCCATGATTGAAGGACTTGACACCCTATTCAATGGACACTTACTCAGCTGTCTTCATTACTGCTGTATTCACAATAGCACTGAAATATGGACAATGAAAATGTGGTACATATATACTATGGCATACCATTCATCTCTAAAGAAAAATTGAAGCTTACAATTTTCCCAACAAGACAAGGTTGTATTGAGTGAGGAAACCTAGACTCAGAAGGAAAACATTCACATGTTCTCCATCAGCTGAGGCTCCTAGCTCCAAATCTTTAGATGTGGATTTATATTCTGAAGTAGTTGCAGAAAGCAGGAAGGTAAAAGAGTACCATTGCCAGGTTAGGGAGACAGGGAAACACTGAAGCAGGAATAGCAGGATATAAGTGTTCAATCGGGCTAACGGAAATATGGGGAAGTGCTCTAATTAGGGAAACGGGGAAAAGCAATACAGAGGGTCTTGGGGGGTGAAAAAACAATAAGGTTGTCAGAAAAAGTAACAAATAATACTATTTGCCTAAAACGTCTACAATACAACAAGTATGTGAATAAACATATATATGTTTATTTTAAATGAAATTTGCAGTTTGGGTTGGCAAAGCTTCCTCAAAGAGTCAAACAAAACCCTAACACCATGCATGAGAAGGTCTATTTTGAGTTGTTGGTCTGGGTTATCCAAAAGACTCCCAAAATATTAAGGCTATTGCAGTCATGCTTGTTTGCCCACACTTCCCACAGGTGGAAGGTAAGACTCTGTTTCTGAAGTTGCTATTCATGTCAGACATAGGGGCCAGAGGACTCTGAGCAGGAACTCTTCTGAAACCCTCCTCCATGCGAACAGAATTTCTTGATAACAGATTTTCCAAATGAGAGAGGAAGCCAGCAGTCCCGTGCAGCTGTGATGCCTACGAACCATAACAAAAGCCGTGGCTTGCTAATCCTCACCATGTAGTAGCGGCGTGTATACCTTGCTGAAAATCAGCAGCGCTCTAGTTTTCTGTACTCATCACCTGTTCAATAAGAGGAAAATCGGGGCTGGAGAGATGGCTCAGTGGTTAAGAGCATTGCCTGCTCTTCCAAAGGTCCTGAGTTCAATTCCCGGCAACCACATGGTGGCTCACAACCATCTGTAAAGAGGTCTGGCGCCCTCTTCTGGCCTTCAGGCATACACACAGACAGAATATTGTATACATAATAAATAAATAAATAAATATTTAAGAAAAAAATAAGAGGAAAATCATACTTAGAGCTTAAAATTCAGACAACTACCAGAGGTAGTGAAGTCATTGGTCTTGGAGAACTTAAAAGTGCTAAAGCAGCAGCATCATTAACCACATTCTAAATATTTGTCCTTATATCCACCGATAAATGTTATCCTTACCCTTCATCAAGGAAACTCTTTTGGCAACACACAGGGATCATTTTAGAAAGTCTCAACTAATCAAAATGCAGAGCTTTGGAGCCCAATTCTAACTGATATTTCTGCCATACAAATTCCACAACTAAAGATCAGGAATCATTACAAAGAAGAAAATGCAAGATCCAGGATTAATATGTTTACTGTTATAGACTGTGCCTCCTAGCAATGTCAGAAGCTACATCCATAAACTCTCATCAACACAACTGTTCAAAAATGAGCAGAAGGACAGGAGCTTGTTCATAGACAAGACAAAGTAGATAGGAGAAAGCCAGCAAGGCCTCAATTCTACACAAAAACTATAGTGAACTAAGGATTGCTGAGAGTTAGAGAACTTTTGAAAGAATTAATCAAAAAGTTAATGTGAATAGTTAATATAAAATAATTTATAATCACTTATGAAAGGTATGTCTATTGTTACAAAAATAAAACTTAATTCCATATTTTTCCTGAAAATATTTGAAGAATAACAAAAGCAATTTCTCAAAAAACAATTAATTACAATTTTCTATAATATCAAAATGAGGATATCCAAACCAGAAAGAATTTGCTTTGTGATTTTACTACTACCTAATAATTTTATACATAACTGAGTGTCATATTTATTAGAAACCATGTCAATTCTAGAAATTAAAGAATATTTTGGTGTCCTGTCTTGATTAGAATAAGTGTGATTTTTCTCGTACAACCTTGTGAATGATTTTCCCAGCCCAAGGCTTACATAGCAACATACACTCACTAGAAAACAACATCCTTGAACAAAATAACTTTGTGTGAAATATACAACAAGTCCGACTTGAGAGACATTAAAAATTGCAACATAAACACTGCAGTTTTCCTTCTCATAAGCACATAAACAGAAGAAATGGTATTGACACCCTGCAGCTTTGGCTTCTCTTCTCTAATAATGGCCAAGAGAGCCTGCTTCCTGAAAGTTAGTGTATTCTAAAGAATCAAAGTATGAAGGGTATGCTGATAGTGACTTTCTTTATTAGATAAGGAACATATTACAGATTTTAAATACCAAGACAGACATGGTTTTTAAAATATTCTTTATTTAAAACTAATATAAATAGAAATGTTGTAAAGACAAAAATTTTAGATCAAAATAAAAAAATGGTTGGCATATGGAAATACGTCCTCAAAATATTCTTTTATGTGTTAAGTTTAAAGTACTTCATACTGAATCCTCACATTTATGAGTATGTAGGAAGCACAAATTAGACTTAGTAAGCATTTTTTTAAAGACTGAAAGATGAGAGGATGGGGTGAATTTTGGAGGAGTTAGGAAGATGAGAGGAAATTAATATGATTAAAATCCATCATGTGCAAAGAAGAAATTGTTAGATTATGAACCTTTGTGTGTTTTCTGGCCAATAACTAGTAATGGGGTGTCTCATTCCCTGTACTGTGAATTTGATTTAGTAACCAATGTCTTCTAGAAAGCATCATCAAAGACTGAAATTTCCTTCTTTAGTCTTACCTAAGCCAGAATATGCTGTTATTTGACTATTCTTACTGGAGTGTGGTAAACTCTTGTTTACATTTCTCTGGGGCTATGAGATATAGCCCCACTTTTTCCAGTGTCTCTAGCCCTTTCTCATTTTGATAATTTTCTGTTCATTCTGTAGTTGAATTGAGTTGTTTATAGTTTTTCTGTTTAATTTTTTTTGGTTCTGTATATGATCAAAACACCAATCCTCTGTAGCATAAGTAGTAAAGATTTTCTTATATTCTCTGGGCTTCCTGTCTATTTCATTTTTCTTTGTTGTAAAAAAAAATCTTAACTTTTCTTAAGATCTCAGTTTTGGTGAGATCTCAGTTTCAGATTGTTGGTTTGTATCTTATGCTACTGCAGTCTTATTCAGAAAGTCCTCATTTTCGTCTATACCTTGAAGCATGCTCCTTACTTTTTTCCTCTAGGAATTTCATAGTATCCTTCCTTATGCTGAGATCCATGATCCTTTTGGAGTTGATTTTGTGCACAATGAGACTAACATGGGTTGTTGTCATTTTCCTTGGTTCTCCAAGATCATAGTAAGACCCTATTGCTGAAGACACCACACAATTTGATACAAAGACCAAAAGAATTAATCTCAAGCTGATCAGAAAACATTGTATAGTGCTAGAAGGTGCTATGAAAGCCACTAACTATATAAAAGATCTTACCCTGTGCTGAGCCCTGCACATTTCAATACTATCCTCTCAGACAAGTTATACCTATTGATTCAGTAGTGGAATGACCAACCTATCAGTCTGCTGCACCGATTGACATAATAGTGGCATGACTATTGTGTTTTAACTAATCTCTTTCTGACTGGATAGTAAGCCTGTACTGTGGTGTATATTATAATCCTGGTCATTCCCAGCTCATGGGTGGGAAGACCAGAGTCCCTAGTGTAGAACATATTACTGTTATTTTGCTAAATGTCATGAAGCCAATTGTCTACTAAATGTTTATGTTTATACAATAGACCCCAGCAGCCATCATCCTTGTAAGAAAAGCCTTTCTTTTGCATATGTCAAACATCAATATAGGCATGCATAATTAATACAAGCACTGAGAATCTGACTGGGTGCTCAGCCCTAAATGGGACATCAACGTTAACTTGCACTACCACCAAGTCTGTGGGAATATCTTGGAACGAGAAATGGAAAGAACCCAAGAGCTAGAGAACAGAGAGGGATACTTCAACGTGTTGCATTTGGACATCACATAGATATTATAATCGTGAACTCACTGCAGGTTTGTTTACCTGCCCGTGACCTATACAACATCAAAGCCAGTCAAAATTCTGGCATTCAAGAGGTTGATGTTCTCCAGTCCCCATAACATACTGAATAACTGTTGGTAGTAGACAGTCAATTGGGTGGAAAGAAAAATTCTTTGTGGAAAAATATGGATAGTAATAATTTTCCTAAGTCTATTAGATGGTCCTGCACACATGTATATGGGCAGTAATGGCTGGACTTACTGGGTTAAAGGAAAGGAAAAATAAAAAACCTGAAATTTGGAAGTTTGGAGGTGTGTGTTGGAGTATGAATCGGGAGAGTGAAAGGGGCAAATTGGGATAGATATAACACATTTCACTGTATATATGTATAAAATTATCAATAATAAGGAAACATTTGGAAATTATACTTTTCTAGAACAAAGAACTTCACTGGAGAGATGACTCAGCATTGAGAAACCTTTGTTCTTCTTGCTGAAAGCCTAGGCTCAGTCATCAGTACCCATGTGGCAGTTTACAATCATCTGTGACTCCAATTTCTGGAGATCTTATCCTCCCTCTGTCCTTCAGGGACACTTTGAGTATGCAGTGCACTTCCATTCATGTAAGCAAACCATATATAAATATAAATATAAATGAGAGAGAAGAAGAAGAAGAAGGAGAAGAAGAAGAAGAAGAAGAAGAAGAAGAAGAAGAAGAAGAAGAAGAAGAAGAAGAAGAAGAAGAAGAAGAAGAAGAAGAAGAAGAGAGAAAGAGGGGGGTGGGATGCCTCATCATCTTTGAAAAATTTTGATTAGAGTTACCATTATCTATTTGCCTCAAAAGCATCGACATGAGGCCTTATATTAGCAAACATTCCCTGCCAAATGGAATTGCTCTCTTTATTACTTAAAGAGCACTAAGTTTAGTGTATAGCCAAAGTGTACACTCAGCTAAGTGTCCTTATGGAACCCATTCATTCATTAGTACAGGCATTACATTACAAAAAAAATAGATTTTGGCATATACTAAATACCATATGATACACTAGGAAGATAAAATAAAACATAAATACCTTGCCTTCTGTATTGTTAAATATAAGGATTGTTATTCACATATGCCATACGAAGAAGAGCAAAATACCAAATGTATCATGTCTAGAAACACAAATTCCTCTATTCAAGTATGATGGAGGCCATGGTGTGTTGTCAGCAAGGCTTACCAAGATACAGAAATGGAAAATATCGTATAATTGGAAGGAAATTAACATACTTGCTCTTCTTACCTCAACTAGAATAGAGAAATTTGAATAAAAGAATTACGTGCAATTAAGATAGGTTCAAAAGTAAAAATAAAACCTGGGTCTTCATATGGACTTTGTGACCATTTAAGCAGGAAAGATACAAGAAACACTCATTCTCAAGCCTGGAACAGAAATCTAAATATGAATCTAATTTTGGAAAAGTTCTTATCTTGAACAAAACAAGTATATGAACTGTGGGATTGTATTGAAACTTTAGGAGATATGATCACTTCATAAGAATGTGACTATCTGCTATATTCCAAATATTTGAACACATGCCATTGATTCAAAAATCTAAAGAGAATGCCACAAATTAGTTTTTATTTTTCTTAGTATAAAGTTTATCAGGTGTAATGATATTTCAAAACATAATTAATGGGTCTTAATTGATTTTCTTTGTTGTTCTTTTTATACAACATGTGTTGGTCACATTCAGCCTCCTACACCAACTATTCCCAGATCTACCCCAACTTTATTACCTACCCTATTTTGTGTCGATTTTTATCCTTTCAAGAACAATTGGTGATGCCAAAATATTCTGCCTCTACCTCTCACAGCAACTATGTACCTATGGTTACAATGATGTATCCAGCTCTTCTCTCATCCTAGAATTTAGTCTGACTTGTGTTTCTACAGATTCTCAAACTACTGGCAATTTATATGTGAGGTTTACCTGTTTCTTCCAAAAGATAATGTTGCCTTATCTAATGTTCTTATATGTCTTTCTTTCCCCTTTTCTGCAGTGGTCCTTGAGTCTTGGATGCTTATATTTTCCCTTTATGAATGTGGATTCTCTAGTATCTTATTCTCTGCACACCTCATCTGCTTCAATCAAAAGTTCCTCAGATGAAGTTTGAGAGATACATTCATTTATGTGTATAAAAAGTCATTAAAGTTAGTTTAATACCTTATACATTTTAGCAGAATAACTTGTAAAATTAAAAAGTAAATAATAAATTTCCTGAAATGTTCATAATATCATGTTCTTTTCAGCTGAAATAAATTCCATTGTGTATTTTTTCATTATCCACGTGTCTATTCTTTTGTTCATGGACACCTAGGCCAACTCTAATTCTTAGTTAATATGAAAAATGTAGCAACAACTATGTACATGAAAGTGTCTCTAACATATGGTTGGTAATCTGGAAATATGCCAAGAAGGGTAGATCTGAGTAGCATGGTCATGGTGGTTGTAGCTTTTTTGAGGAATTATCATACTGTGTTCTATAGTAACTGAGCTCTTCTGGACTCACTCAGTTAATAAAGGCTCTTCTTTTTACACTGATTCTATTATACTTTGAAAAACTTGTAACTTGACATGACCTGAGAATTAAGGCAAATCGAGATAATTACAGACAGAGATCACAATGAAAGCTTGTAAATAACATATCAGAGCAATGGGTCTTTATCCAATATACTTGAAGATACTCGTACATGAAGACTGAGGTGCATAAAGATATAAGTTGACAAGAGTATTATAAATATAATAAAGATAGGAAGGATAAGTTCAAGTCTTTAAGTTAGCTGGATCAAAAAACTTCTGCAAGTAATCCTTTGTCCAAAGGGTTCTGAAACAGAAGTTGGAGACAAAGTTTAGAACTCATTTAAGGAAATTGCCTTCCCATCCAGGGGGTCTTCCCACATTAGCACAGACAGCTGGTTACCTTATCTCTTCGCTCCGCTTGAATACTTCCAATTGCAAGGAGGTCACCAGCAATTGCAAGGTTATAATGTTTATGTTAAAAAATACTGTTTTTTATATCTCAGTCTTATAAATAACTCCTTAATGAATGCCTCTGTTCCTACAAATTTTTTTCACTGTCATTTTAAGCTGTCTAGATATGTATGTAATAGTAAGTAAGATTATTCCTGTCCAGTGTTTATACCAGTTATGTCTTTTTTTTTACATAATTATATTGTCAGGTTCTACCACAAAGTGCTTCAAATAGTGAGAATATTGAGCATCAATGAATTCACTGTTAATTATGTAGCGTTTCATATTTAAGCATAATTGTGTCTTCCTCTCTCTCTCACTCTCTCTGTCTCTCTCTCCTCTCTCTCTCTGTCTCTCTCTGTCTCTCTCTCCCCCCTCTCTCTCTCTGTCTCTGTCTCTCTGTCGCTCTCTCTCCCTGTGTGTTTCTGTGTGTGTGTGTGTATGTGTGTGTGTAAATATCTGTGTGAGCCCTTAAATCCTCCTGAAAAAATTTTAGGTCATGTTAGAAAAAAGTTATAAACTGTATGTTAATCAATTATTGAGGTGCTAATGAATAAACATTTTTTTTGTCAATTGTATTTCCATTTTTGGTTTTTTGTTTCATTTTTAAAAAAATAAAACAAACTTTGTTTTTTTTTTTTCATTTTACATGCCAATCCAGTTCCCACTCCCTCCTTTCCTCCCATTCCCTTCACCTACCTCCCCACATCATCTCCCATCCATTCCTCAGTGAGGGTAAGGCACATTGCTCTGGGGAAGGTCCAAGGCCCTCCCTACTAAATCTAGGCTGAGCAATTTTTTTGTGTATATGTCTGATGATAAACTCAATATTTTATTACTAGATAGAATTTTATATGATGGCTTTACTTTATGACGTGTCACATATTTCAATTTGCTATGATTTTTGTGGACTTTTTCATCGAGTATCATCATAAAGCTAATGTGCTACCATGTGGCGTTTTTTCTCTTGCATGTTGTTGAAAATAATACAGAATTATGTTTTCTCTTAAAAACAAAATTTCCCCCTTTCTCAATTCTGGAATCATGTAATCTGAAAACATACTTGAGAAAAGTTTGAAAACATTGACACGGGAGGTCTAGAGCTGTTTGCACATTATATCCTCCGATTTAAGAAAAGGTTTGGGCTTTAATATTCCAGTGTTATCAAGTCCACTGTGGTAACTTATGGTAATTTATACTTACAATTAATGTTGAATTTTCTTCAATTTTTTACAAACTCCAACAATATATGACCTTATTTATTTTCTCATTTGTCACAAGGAATGATGTTCATGTGGTCTTGATATGTGGAACTTTAAAATATTAATAATTTAAAATAGGCTTTTTGGTTTTAATTAATTGAAATTTGTTTTTAATCTCAACTTGGTCCTTTCTTTGAGTTTATATAATTTGCTTTGTTAATCTTTTTTGTGACCATTTTAGATGATTAGATACTTCAATTAGTCAGATTAATTTCTATTCACTAATATTACTATTTGCTACAAATATTCTTCTGAGTATCCTTTGATTAAAATTACAAACATTGTACTTTATATAAAGAATTTGTGTATTTTTGTTAGTTACATAAAATAAAGGGTTGAAGCTTAATTTTATTCTTTGACACAAATGAAATTTAAGAGCAATGTTTGTGCTCTTTAATGTTCATATTTCTAGGACTCTTGCTTCTAAATTTCTATTCATTTTAGTTTATTGGAAGGTTGTATTATGCTAAAGTTTTTAAACATCTGTTAACTCCAGAATATGTTCCCTGATGATTTCTGAGTATTACAATTCATGGAATAAGGTGTGTTAACTAAATGAGGTTTTCGTATATTAGATTTTATGTTTTTGTTCATCTCTCCTTCAAAAGATTTAACTGTTGATATATTATGCAATATGTATATTGTAGTGTCTTTTAGAATCTTATAGAGAATTGCATCTTCACTATTAAGGATTTAACAGAAATCTCAGTTGTGTATCAATTCTCCATTTTCAGCAAGTTCTGGCCATTTTTATTCCTTCAGTTTTTCATGAGCTAAAGTTTCTATGTCCATATTCTAAATTCTTTCTTTGACATACAATCATACTCAGGAATGTAATTTGAAAACATGGTGTATAAAATCAAAGATAATTCTGATTTCTACTTGAATAATATGAATTTCCATTTACCCCAGTAGTGTATTTTTTTCTGTCACATTAATAATTCTAAGATTGCTTGTAAGCAGCCACATCCCCTAGACAGCTCAGACTGAACACTAATTCAGCATGAATTCATCAACACCCATTATACTATATTTATGATTCCATTGATATTCATGTATAAAATTTCTTACCTATTAGATAGTCAAAAAAACTTTAATGACTGGAAGAATATGTAAATTGGGACAAGATGTACAGATTATGCAATTTATGAAATTAAGGTTCTCTACAAAGGGCAGTCTTTATTAATTTTGTGTTTACAGAAAAAAAAGTTCGTTCCAAATTTACTTCAATTAACTCAGTAGATGTCATTCTTAGAAGTTGTAGGATCATAATTGCCATCACTTAATGTAATTAGGTAACACTTGCTTCGAGAAAGGACAATCAGTACTGAGCTGTGGAAAGTGATTCCTGACATAATGTAAGCAATGAATAGCAACTCTCTAACCTCCCAAGAGCTGCAATACATACTTCAGGTTTTACCAGCACTGAAATAATTGGATAATTAGAAATGCATCACTACAGAATAAGAAAAGCTTTGTAGAAAGAAATATATATTCTTTCTACACAAATAGACAAATAGAAGATAAATTCTGGAGACAAGAAAAAAGGAAATGTCATAATTTTAATTCATGTTTAGCTGAATAATATACTGAAATTATTTTGAAATATTCTTCAAAGTTACCTTCATCTGATATCTTTTAAATATCGAGTGTTGTGTATACATCTTAAATTTAATCTTGAATATTATCATGAATACTGACTTGAAAGCAATTACTTGTGAGTATAGAATTATCACAGTGAATTTTTTGGTTTATGTACATGTATAATTAGTCTTAAGAGTTGCCACTGACAGAAGGAAACCAAGGGTATCCACTATTATTTATTTTTATTAAGTAGTTTTCATTTTCTGAATTTTTTCTATTTGCTGATCTAACCGACTCTCTTCCCAAAATGGAACAAATCAGGGATTGCATTTCCATCACTTTTCTGTCTTGGGAGGCTCCGGAAACATTGGCATTAGAAAGGACTCAAAAACAGCTGTGTCAGTTATGTGGGCAGCATCAGATATCCCTTGTTTAAGTTTCTGATAACTCAGCAAACTACATGTTCAGAGAACTGAAGAAATCATCTTGTCATGGGGTTTAAGGAATCCACACCGACTGATGATCACTGAGCTGCCATGAATGACAAGAAGGAGCTAGTTGCAAGGAGATATGAATCCATGTGGGAAACCCCCACTTTGTAATTGACCCAGGGTGGGGTGAGGGTATTATATTCACAGAACAGTCTAAAGAGAAGTGGAAAGTAAATCACAGAAAACATAAGAAAAGCTGGAATCGCAACATATAAGTGGAGCAGATTTACTTTTTTAAATCAGAGTTATGTGTGAAGTATTCTGAAGTTTCCAAAGTCCCTATCATCTTAATAATAAAATACAATTTAATAATGAAAAATAAGGTTCTATTCATCCATAGTTTTCAAATATTTTCTACATATAGATAGAATGTGATACCACACTATTTTTCTTAGTTTTGAGATAATTATAACATTTTGTTGTCATTTTTCTTTTCACATACTGATCTATACTGACAAATTTTCATCTAACAAGTGACTCTGCTTAATTGCTGACTTATATACTCTCTATTACATTTCAATTTGTTTATTTAATTGATTTTTCTTAATTTATAAATGAAGGTTATCGTCTCTTCATTTTATTATCATTATATTGTAAACATTATAGGAAGGTAATGTTGACTTTATAAAGTGGTAAAAATGTTGTTTCTTTTTAATTGGTACAGTTTATATTTCAAAAAGTTGTTTAATCCTTAGATGTATGAGAAAATTTATCAATGATGCAATCTGAATTTGAAATTATAGAATGTCATTAAGATGTACTATGTCATAATTCTTAATGCTTCATTTATATCAACTTTGTACATTTTTATGAAATGTACTCATTAAAATGATGAGAATGCATGTGGTATAATGTTCTGGTATAAATGGGAGATCTCCATCATTCACACTTCCACCTGAGACTCAGAGAAGGTTTAAGGTGAAAGGATAGAAAGGATGTAACATCTGAAAGAAGCAGGGCAGTGGTGTGGGATACAGACTTCTGGTGATGACGTGGCAGTTTCACTGTTGATCTCACAATAGGTGTGATTACCTCTCCACTATCTGCATAATATTGAGCCTGTCAGTACAGTGTCCTGGAAAGGGGAGTAATTCATGCGGTCTCATTCTTCCCTGAGAATTATTAGTTTTGCATGGGAGAAAGAAGCATTTTCTGTGGTGGCATATCAACTGGTAAGCTTCTTTTGCTAGTTTACATGTAGCTAATGCCTAATGTAATTCACTAGCTATTAAACAAATAAATGGACATTCTAGCATTAGGACAATTGGGACTTATTTGTGAAGAAGAATGGCTCCAGCAGGAAAAGGAAGGGTATGAGAAGGCAATAAACAATAGGGTGTGTATGGTCAAATTACATTTTATACTTGTGTGAAAATAATATAATGAAACCCATTATGTATAATTAATACACATTAATACAAATTTGAAATATGAATCATTCTTAAATTGTTCTGGAGTATTGGTCTTTTTTTTTTCATTATGAGGCACATGATATTTCTAATTTCTCTAAAATGAGGTATACATTTGTAACATTTCCCCATCTGTGATATCTAGAGCAGGTGTCTCAGACATATTTCAAATGTGTTGTTTTTGTAAACACCTACCTCCTGGGTTATTCAGTATCTTCTTGTTTGCATATTCCATTTTGATTTTTCTTAATCTTACAGTGTTAATTGATGTTGTTTGTAACCTTTTTTGTTTTAGCTTTAGATCACTTTGTGTTAAAGGTTTATTCTCATTTTGACAATTTCTTCTAGTAGATATAGCTGCATTCCACAACTTCTGATTTGCTGTATTTATATATCCATACACTGCTGCTTGTGTTAAATTTAAAATGATAAAAAAATGTGTTTTTTATGAATTCAAATTATTTGGGGGAATTTCCAGCTTTTTTTGTTCCTAAGTTTGTTTCCCTTTCTGCTCTGTCTGAATACACTCTATAATTTCACTTATTTTAATTGTCGATGCTTACTATATGCCTCAACATATGTTCAATTTCCGTAAATTATCTTTGAGCGCTATAAAGAGATCTTTATTCTTCATTTGTTCAGTGCAATGTTGTTTATATGATAATCAGATTATGTTTGTTGACTTCATTTTTGGTAAACTTTCGTATGTTTCTAAATTTCTGTCTTCCTGCTCTGTTATTGAAACACTTGAAAATTTGTTGCTGAACTACTTGAAAATCTCCAAACATGACAGAGGTCTTACCTATTTATCTTTGGAGAGTTTCATCTGTGTTATAAACTTTTAAGTTTTATCATCAAATCATTGCCATTTCATTGCTTTCTATTCTTAATATACCCAATGGTAGACTACTATGGATATGGATTTTACTTATTTGGATCCTAAAGAGTTTATATTAACCCTTGAGGATTATTAGTATTGGCACATCATAGACTTTCCCCATAATTCTGTTATATATATTCTTTAATCTCACTCTTCTCTATCCCTCTTTTCTATCTCCTTGAAATGGGGTTTCACTGACCTGAAACTCTATATAGACCAGGATGGTCTCAAAAGTACAGAGATGTGCCTGTTTCTGCCCTACTATTGTCAGTTCTAATGTATCTTTTCTGCAGAAGATAACTTGTTTACAATGCACTAACCTGGTCCTTGCTACTTAATGTGGTACTTAGTATAACTAACTTATGCAATTAAGATGAAAAGTTATATTCTGCTGTAATCAAACACTTCATTTAATCTATGGTTCCTCATCACGTGGCATCTTTTAATTTTTTTCATTGCACATTTTTAATTCAATTAGCTTTTTGTATAAAAATTATGCTATTCTTAATAGTGGATGTTATTAATAATAGTTTATGAGCTATATCCTCAATTTAATTTTCCTAGTTTGAATTTGGGGGAGTTTTATTTTTGGTTGGGGATTTTGTTTTAATTTTGTTCTGCTTTGTTTTTTTGCAGGGATAGGTTCTTGCATAGCCCAGGCTGGCCTCAGCTTCACTAAGAACCAAGGATGGCTTTAAGTTCCTAATGTTCCTGCCTCTAATAGACAAATAGCAGGACTGCAGATGTGCTATATAGCCAGTATGTAGCACAGTTGATTATTAAATTCTAGTAAGAGATCTTGAAAACCATTTGTAGTTTGTTATAATACTACTTGGACATTGCAAGATATTCCATATTTCTTTAGAATCCACATAAGGTTTATTTTATATATTTTACAACAGTTTTATTGTGATTTGCAATGGTCTTATGGAAAATGTAGCATTCTTCTGAGATTATTGTAGACATGGTGAAAAGATTTTTGAATCTTTTATTTGAAGTTTTTGTTCATACAACAAAGTGCTTCCATGTAAGTGCTGTGATTGTTACCAGTATCAGTCTATTTTTTCTTTTATTTCAAAGATAAAATATTAAAGTTTCTCATCATTACTTGGTATGTTAAATGAAAATTTTATTAAATATACTATCTTTAATGTTTGGTATATTTCATTTGCTAATGCTATATTGTTTCAAAATCCTTTTTATAGCTATTAGACAGATCAGAGTTTTGCTTTTTTGGAATGTGTCTTTTTGTTTAATCATTTGCAGTTTCATTCAAAATATTGTTAACATTATTGATTTAGCAATCCAGCCCCCTTTAAAAATTGAAAACTGGAGCACAGCAGGGATGTTACCTTAACTACGATTTGCCTTGTTAAGGAGACTCAATGCTCAGGTTACTTACCGCTCATTCCTCATGACCTTGAGCCAAGGATATTTTGTGCTCTTTGGTTCTGTCATAAAGTTGTTTTTATATGGCAAACAACTAACTTCGGCCTGGTATGTGTAATTGTAATTCAGCGAATTCTTTACTACCTTTTGTATGACCAGTTATCAGTCAGAAAATTATCGGGACTAACTCTAGAGTGGGACACATGAATCTCCCTGGGAAGGGGCAATAGAATAGATTATGCAGGTGGACTTCAGGCCAGGTGTGGATGGGAACAAGACAAAACAGGGAGGGAGAGGGTCATGGAGAGAGTAGGAGAAGAATGAACTGGAATTGGAGGATATTTGGTGGGAGGGGGCAATGTGGAAACCCAGTGCAGTAGGTACTTCTTGTGACCTATGAGAGTGAACATAGCAAGGACTCTTAGTAATGGAAGATTTGAAGTCTGAACTGGCCATCATCTTCTGTAAACAGGCAAAACTTACAGTGGTGGGACTGGAACACCAACCCAGCCACAAAACCTTTAGCCCCAAACCTATTCAACCCAGAAGGTATGCTGGGACAACAGTGGCTCAAAATTTGTGGGAGTCATCAACCAATTACAGGTCTAACTTGTGGTCGTTGCTAAGAAATGAAATCCATGCTCAAAACTGTCAGATGGCCTGGAACCAAAAGCTGGATGGCCTCAGAGACTTCGGGTAAAACCAACACAACTGCCCCCAAAAGTCAACGAAATGATTCCTAATGATTTTCTGGTATACTCACAGATTGGTGCCTCGTACAATTGTTATCAGAGAGTCTTCCTCTGGCAACTAATAAAAGAAGATGCAGAGACCCACAGCCTGATGAACCTTGTGGAAGAGTGGAAGGAAGGGCTTTATGAGTCAGAGGAGTGGAGGACACCATGTACAAACAGCTGATAGAATCAACTAATGAGGAATCATAAGGCCTTGCAGAGACTAAGGCAGCAATCATGAAGCATGCTTCCTCTGTCCTAGATCCTCTGCACATACATTGCTGTTGTCTAATGTCTTGATTGGGGTTTTATTGGAACTCCTAAAAGTGGAAGTGGGGATATCTCTGACTTTTTTCTACTCTTGGAACCCTTTTCCTCCCACTGGGTTTCCTGTTCCACCTTGATATGAGGTTTTCTTCCTAGTCTTATTGCATGTTGTTATGCTATGTTAAATTGATATCCCTGGCAGGCTTTCTCTTTCCTGAAAGGAAATGAGGAAAAGTGGATCTGGGGGAGAGGGTGTATAGATTAACACTAGGATGTTGATGTAAAAGGAGGATGTAGTCAGGATATACTGTATGAGAGAAGAATAAAATTTTTAAAAAGAAAATTATAGAGACTTACATTAAAGCATCTTATTCCCTGCAGGAAGTCTAAGATCCTCCCACTTCTATCCAGGTCCAGGAAGGTGAGAATCCAAACAGGCTAGTCTCCCACAAAGCCAGTTCATGTATTAGGATCGAAACCTAGTGCCATTGTCCTTGGCTTCTCATCAACCTTCATTGTCCTCCACGTTCAGAAAGTCCGGTTTCATCCCATGCTTATTGAGTCCCAGTCCCGCTGGCCTTGGTGAGCTCCCAATAGTTCAATTCCACTGTCACAGTGGGTGGGTGCGCCCCTCGTGGTCCTGACTTCCTTGCTCATGTTCTCCCTCCTTCTCCTCCTCATTTGGATCTTAAGAGCTCAGTCCGGTACTCCAATTTGGGTCTCTGTCTCTGTCTCGATCCATCGCCAGATGAAGGTTCTAAGGTAATATGCGAGATATTCATCAGTATGGCTGTAGGATAGGGTCATTTCAGGTTCCCTCTCCTCAGTTGCTCAAGGTACTAGCTGGGGACATCTCCCTGGACACCTGCGAGCCCCTCTAGAGTCAAGTCTCTTGCCAACCCTAAGATGGCTCCCTTAATTAGGATATATATTTCTCTCCTCCCGTGTCCACCCTTCCTTTATGCCAACCATCCCATTCCCCCAAGCTCCCCCCATAATTATTTTACATACTGACTACAATTTCCCCTCCCTGCCCTCCTCCTTGTTTTCCATCTACCCCCCTCCCCATCCACTCCTCCTACATCATCATTCAGAAAGGGGCAGACCTCTTAAAATAATAATAATAATAATAATAATAATAATAATAATAATAACTATTGTGGATTGCTTTTGGGGTGGGTTACTCAGTCTAGGGGTTGTAACCCACCCCGCAATCCAGTTACTCCAGGGTCTCGGAGGGGCGCTACCTGGAAGGGAATGAGCTAAGACAGAAGAAGGAGGCCAAGCAGTTTTGTCAAAGCCTCCGTTTATTAGGGTCATGGTTGCTGCTTATATATGGTAAGGAATGGGGGGCAGGGCAAGGGATCTTGCCTCGTGGTTCCGGTCACGTAGGCCAGGAGGTAGGCTAGGAAGTCAAGTGGCCACACCTGGTTCCCTGGATAGCTGGAATGTGAGGCGGGTTCCTCTAAGAGATTGCTGCTAATTGGGTGAGGGGCAGGTTTTGTCAATAGAACATAACTATGGGTGTGAGGTTATCTGCAGACTCCCTAGGGTGATGGTTCCTGTAATGATTTCTAGAGGGGAAATGGCTCCTGACAAACTATCTTTAAATATATTTATAATTTCTGTGAATGTTCTAAATTACTTTTAATAGTGGGCATATATTTACATATTCCTAAGTAAAATTTATGTATAAAAGTAAAAAACAAATAATGAAAAAAATGCAGATTGAAATCATTAGATGTATAGAATAACATAATGTTGATTTTTTATAGTTATATCCAAATATGGACAAAATGTAGATGCAAATGAGTCCATATTTGGAGTCATATACAATATGTTTCTACTGTGTTCTCCTCATGACTGTCAATGACACTTAACAGCAAACACATATTTATTTTTGAAAGGAAAAGAAAAAAAATTCTCCTCCTTATTTTACTGTTACTTTATCAAGAAGGAAACACCAGTCTAAGAAAATGATCCTCAAAATTTTTAATGATTTAAGACTCTTTCAGATTTGATTCTTTTAATATCAGTTGCACAATAAATGTTGAATGAAAGGTGCTTCATACTAGGATTGCCTATTGCACAAGAAAACTATTTTATGCTCATATATTCCATAATCAGCTTTACCACTCAAGTCTTATAGGTCATAGATCCACTGCTTCCCAGAATTATTTTCAAATGCTTCCTGGGTGTCATTGTAAAAACAGCAATCACGGGAATCTGGTTCTACTTTGTTAAAGACATTGCCAATAGGTAAAGGAAGAAAGAAAAGTGATGCCAAATGATGATGACTCTTCAGCTCCTCCAGTGAGTTTAATTACTTGAACTTTTAGTTGGGCAATTATCAAACTTGATCAACCATGTGTGCTTCCTTCCATTAGAGAAGACTTGATAGTCCTACTGGTCTTTTGGGAAATTGCTTCTGCTAATAACTGTAAGGTCAAGAGCAAGAAGAACTTTGGTGGGAGTTTTTGGATGTATTCAAATTACAAGAAGTACCAAGGCCTATGTACTGTTTACTACTATTGTAGAATTAGAGCAAAGGAAGTTCAATTTTTACATTAACTTAGAATATAACATTGCTTCTGTCACTTAAAATGTTTTCCAAGATTTCAAAATAGTCTATAAATCAAATTGTAATGCTAAAAAGTATGTTTACAAAGACGTATTTTTATATGTAATGTTTAAAAGTTTTTCTACAAAGACATATATTTTGTCCCACAAAATAGAATTAAAAGCTATAACTGCCAGAAAACATAAGGTTAAAAAACGTGACTCAGTAGATGCAGACTACGCTGCGCAGAGTGGACCATTGTTCCCCATCTTGACTGCCCATTCTCTAGGCTCTAAGAAACCAGGGCAAAATTCCAGGCCCCTCCCCAACCAGTCTCAGGGGCACTAGCCAGCCAGTGGGTGAACTACAATTTCCCCTCCCTGCCCTCCAACACTCCCCCATAGGACCATGTAATCTACAAGCTCTACACTGCCTCCAAGCCCACCAATACCCCGATATCTCAGTTGGCCCATATTTCTTTACGGTGTGGCAGCCAGAGTCTGAAGCCATAGACCCACCTGAGGTGGTCAGGTAGACCTGCAGACAGCCTCAACAATAGCCTTCTCTTTTGTGATAAATGTAGATCGCCTGGGGAGAGGTGTTGGCTGAAGCTGATGACTTAATGGCAGGTGCTGTCCCTAGCCACAGGTTCCACAGAAAGAGAATATTAATGAGGTATCCACCTCGTTTGAGAGGGGGATTAAGAGATGTTTGATAATAAAGGTGGGTAGATCAGGAGAGAGAAGCCTGAGATGCTCTTCCGTGATGATGGTGTAAACTGTGTCTGGTTATTCCTTGCGCCTCTGTACCAGTCCAGATAGGGAAGATAGTTTTCTATGTTGGGACCCACGGGCCTTAACACTAGTCCACCCTGAAACCTACCCTTCTTCCAGTACCTTAGCGGTTTTCTTAGAAACAGACTGACTGCCCAGAGCAGGCCAAGATGTCAGTGACCAGCCCCTCAGTTGTACAAGCCAGTCTCTAGGCCCAATTCCCTGAGAAGAAATCCTGGGCCCCTCTTCAATCTACCTCAGCTGAACTAGCTGGCCAGTGAGCAAGCCTCCAGCAGGCAGACTGCTCCAACATGCCCACACTGGATACAGAAATCTACCGGTCTGCCTCTGCCCACACACCCACCTGTTCCCAAAGACCTCAGGACACTTTGAGTGAGCGGATTGGATCAGGAGACAAAGACACTGTCTACACCAATTGGAGGAGGAGATGGATAGGTACCAATGTAAGAATATATCCAACAGCCTAAAGAAAATATTGCAACACTAGAACCTGGTGATGCTACAACAGGAAGACTTGAACACCTAACCTACAAGAAACAAAAAAAAATAACTTTAACTATAACTTAATAAAGGTAATAGAATCCCTTAAGGAGTTAATGGAAAATTAAGGAAAAACCAAACAAAATTTTGAGAGAAATCAAGATATCTCTTAAAGTCATAAAAGCCAAGAAGAAACAATTAAACCTGTGAAGGAAACAATTCATACAGTTCAAGATTTAAAAACTGAAATAGAGGCAACAAAAAATACAGTCTGAGCGATTCTGAAAGTGAAAAAAAAGCTGATTAAACAAACATGAGGTACAGATACAAGCATAATCAACAAAACACAAAAGAAAATGGAAGAGAGAATCTCAGGCATTGAATATAGAGAAAATATTCATCGGTCAAATAAAATGTTAAATCCAACAAATTCTTAACACAAAACTTCCAGGAAATCTGGGACACCATGGGAAGACAAAATCTAAGATAATAAAATTATAAAAAATCCAGCTCAAAGACACAGAAAATATATTCAACAAACTCACTGAAGAAAACTTTCCTAACCTAAATAAAGATATGCCTAAAAAGGTACAGACGCTTACAGAATACCAAATAGACTGGAACAAAGAAAAGCCCCCTTTTCCATGTAATAATGGAACCATTAAACATAAGGAAAAAAGAAAGAATATTAAGAGCTGTAAAGGAAAAAGGCCAAGTAACATGTGAAAGCAGACCTATAAGAATTACATGTGACTTCTCAATGGAAACTCTAAAAGCCAGAAGTTCCTGGACAGATGTGCAGCAGACAATAAGAACACATAGATGCAAGCCCAGACTACTGTAGACAGCAAAGCTTTCAATCACCATAGATGGAGAAAGCAAGATATTCCATAATAAAACCAGATTTGAACAATACTTATCCACAAATTCAGCCTTATAGAAAGTACTAGAAGGAAAACTCTAATCCAAGGAAGTTAGCTGCACACACAAAAACTTAGGCAACAGATAATCTCACACCAACACACCCCAAAGAAGGGAAACATACAAACACTACCACTGAAAAATAACAGTAATTAACCATCACTGGTCATTAATATCTTTTAATATCAATAGATTCCATTCACCTATAAAAAGACACAGGCTAAAAGAAAGAATACAAAGAGAGGATCCATCCTTACACTAAATACAAGAAACACACCTCCACCTCAAATAAGACATTACCTCAGAGTAAAGTGTTGGGAAAAAATTTTCCAATCAAATGGACCCAAGAAACAAGTAAGTGTAACTATTCTAAAATCTAGCAAAAATAGACTTCAAACAAAATCAATCAAAAGAGATGGAGAAGGACACTTCATACTCATCGCAGGAAAAATACATCAGCATGAAAGCTCAATTCTGAATATCTATTTCCCAAATAGAAGAGCACAGACATATGTAAAAGAAACATTACTGAAGATTAAATTACACATCAAATCCCAAATACTAATAGTAGGAGACTTTCCCACCCCACTCTCACCAACAGCCATGTCTGCGAGACAGAAACATAACAGAGCAATAAGAGAACTAATAGATGTTATGACTCATATGAGGAAATGGATCAAGACCAAGATGGGGATATCATCAGAAATACCTGACCTGAGCTAGAGGGAGCTCACTGACTCTGGATTGACAAAAAGGAAAAGTGCATAGGACCAAATCAGACCCTTGAATATGGATGACAGTTGTGAGACTGGGGCAGCCTCTGGGGCCACTTGGCAGTGAGGGATATATCTTTATTGCTTGAACTCGTGTTTTGGATCCCATTCTCTTTGGAGGGATACCTTGCTCAGCCTAAATATAGTGGGGAGAGCCTTGGTCCGGCAGCACAGTGTTGTGCCAGACCTTGTTTGCTCCCCATGGAAGCCTTATCCTTTGTAGGAGTGGTTGGGAGGGGGGTTGGGTGAAAGATGGGAGAAGTGGGAAGAAGAGAGGGAGAGGGAACTGGGGTTGGTATGTAAAATTAGTAAAGATTATTTAAAAAAAATAAATGAAAAGGGTGGACTCAATCAGAGATGTAAGGGAAAATACTAAAGAAGTCTCATAAAAGGTACATAAATAATTCTGTACTGCCGTCTTTCCTCTGCATAAAGTATAAAAAATACTTCTCTTAAGATTTTTAACTGATACCTCAATAATTTCTAATAATCCTTCATAATTTTATGTCTTTCATTTAAACTACTCTTTTAATTGTTTTTATTGAGCTATAAATTTTTCTCCTCTCCTCCCACTTTCTCTCCCATCCTCTTCTACCATCTTCCATGGTCCCCATACTCCCAATTTACTTAGAAGTTCTTGTCTTTTTATACTTTTTTTGATGACCAACTTCTTGATGTCTTTGTATATTTTGGAGATCAGCTCTCTCTGTCCTAGGTAGGATTGGTGAAGATCTTTTCCCATTCTATAGGCTGGCTTTTGTCTTCTTGATCATGCCCTTTGCTTTACAGAAGCTTCTCAGTTTCAGGAGGTCCCATTTATTGTTTCTCTATGTCTGTGCTATTGGGGTTATATTTAGGAAGTGGTCTCCTGTGCCAATGCGTTCAAGTATGCTTCCTACTTTCTAGTCTATGAGGATCAGTGTGGTTGGCTTTATGTTGAGGTCTTTGATTCAACTGAACTTGTACTTTGTGCATGGAAATAGATGTGGATCAATTTTCATTCTTCTAATACATGTTAATATCCAGTTATGCCAGAACCATGGCATATTTCCCATTTTATATTTTTTGCTGCTTTGTCAAAAATCAGGTGTTCTGTGAATTAATATCTGTTTCTGTTATTTGTGAGTAGGTTTAAGAAAGAAAGCCAGTGCTGAAAACTACTCTTTATAACTAAAACATGCATCTGACACATTAAAAAATAAAACATAATATTTTGTGATACATATTATAGATATATAGATATGTAATTTTATGGCCTCCATGTAAATTAGATTTCAGGGTATTCATTTTATATACAAATATACTTCAACTTGTAGCTTTTATATGACATTTTAGCTGAGGTATAAATTACTCAAAGCCATTAAAGCTTCCTATCCAAAGACCTCTTCTTTACTGAAGGATTTCTTTCAGCCCTGACATAAAAAAATCCATGGAGCACACATTTTAAAATTATTTGCATTTAGTTTTATATGAATGCGCTGATTACTTCAAATTCATTATTGATAATTCAATAGGCAATTTTGGGTTTTACAGAGCCTCAGATTCATCTTTTTAAGCAGAAATAATTAGGGTGCATGCATAAGTGTAAGGAAATTCTTACAAAGCTTTCCAATTGTATAGACTCTATTTAACTTGTTTTTACCATATCTAGACATAAATTTCACTGTAAGCTTTATTTTGAGTATTAAGAATTCTCTTTCTTTATTGGTACAGGGTTTGGAGAAAATGGTTTTCTATTAAAAAAGAAATATCTTCAAAACAAATTAAATATTTTTAAATTCCCTGTTATTCTTGATCTTGTTTAATTATTATGAGAATGTGAAATTATTGTATCTTTTTTCCTTATATGAAAGACTTAAAGAGAAAAGTCACATTTATTTATGGATAATTTTTCACAATTGAAAAGTTTTTATGAATGATACAGATAATACATCTTTTAACCCAAGTGCATAGTAAATTTCAATACTGTTAATTCTTCTGATTTTGACATTTTGTAAGTATGAAGAAAAAAAAACAAAATAAGTCTCTTCAATTTAAAATAACCTGATGACAATTTTTTTACTGTATCTATGAACTCACTGCTCTTTTAATGAGAGAAAATATGCCAACCCTGTTTTCTGTCATCTATAGAAAGTAGTCATCTCTAGGGAATGAATAAAGGGTGTCTTGAGTGCTATTGGCTCTCATCAGCTCCTATCTGGAAGAATCCATCAAGCACCACATTGTTAGCTATGCCCCTGGTCTAGTTTGAGAGAAATTTCTCATGGTTTTTGTAGATATTTACCAATATATATATTATATATATATATATACATCAATAGATGTAACATATGTCATATATTTCATATATTTACCTAATTAACATCAAAAGTTTATTATGTATATGTTTCTGTGGTATAAAAACTAAGTGAAGATGAACTCATGAATCAAAGCATATTCAAAGTGAAAGGTAGAAAGTAAATGCACCTAAAGATATTTTTCCCCTTCCAACAGTTTTTTAGAAGCACAGTTTCTTTATCTGCTTCAAACAGTTTTAATCAGAGGCACCCAAATTACTGTTTGTCTCTGGAATTACACAGTGTTCATGGAATCTGTACAGGAGACTCTGCATGCTGTGCTGTACTTACTTCAGACCAGGTATCCACACATCTAGATATGCTACATATAGATTATCAATGTAAAGAATGATCTGTAATAACACCTCGTCTGGGTTCTTAGAGATCAGTATTCAATCCAAATTGAGACACTGAAAACAATCACACAAAGAAATCTCATTGTAACACAATATTCAAAAACTTAAATACTAATACATTACATAAAAGCCCTCAAATAGTAACACAATTTTATGTATTATGTTATTAAAAAGTGCATGAATATGACATTTCATTTGGGGAAAATGTTTTCTTATGGTGTTATTATAGAAAACAGGCTACCTAATATCAGAGGACAACTTGTAAGTGGGTATGGATTATCACAGACCTGTGAACTGAGGGATATGCTGCATGTGTGTGGTGTATGTGTTTAAAAGATTTAATTCATCAAAAAGAAGTATAATATGTATGAGTTAAATTACCCATACATAACTGTGAAAATAATGCTACACTGAAAGTATCTCCTGAACAATAAAACACTCTGGACTGTATTTGTATCTTTAAAATAAGTACCACAGAAGAATTGGTCATGCTAGAATTTTCTGAATCATACTCTAATTAGTTCTGAATAGTATGCCAAGGCAGCTTTATTCATTAACCAATGGCTCACAGCATATAGAGGGGAATTCCATATCATTTACCAATCTGACCAGTCAATAAAAAATAAACCTTTGGGGTTGGTTGGCTTGAAATTCTTACTGTCTAGACCTGTACTTACATATGACTATGGCTTCAACACTTTTATGTCAGGTCAAGATCCCAACAGACACTTCATCAGTTTCAGTGATTGTCATAGCATGCATTCATTTGTAGATCTTGAAGTGAAGTGAAGTGAAGTGAAGTGAAGTGAAGTGAAGTGAAGTGAAGTGAAGACCTTGCAGAAATTTACATCATAGTCTTGCTTTTATAAAGAAGGTGGTAGACTCAAACTTGTGAAATAGCCTAGAAGTCAACAGAAGTTTTACAATTTAGAAGTTTGATATAGTCCTTGTTTAGGCAAGTTACAGATGGGATTTATAACTGAACAACAAATAAAATTGTTCTAGAATCCTGTTGCATTGTCTCTGATGAAACTTGAGGAAGATACTATCAAGAGATCCCTGAGATGAGAAAGTTGCAGCTGACTAAAAATGTATGTTTTAGGTAACTATTTGTTGTATAGGACTAAAGGATCTTAGGATTTGTCACCACTGCATTGAGGAGAGAATTTGTGAAGAAAACAAAATTCTACTTTTACAATATCAATTTACAAATGTAAATATATTTAAAAATCACTCAATAGTTATAAATGACCTGATTGAATTGGTTATGTTTAGAGTAATTCTAATATCCAACCTGTTTTTCTATACTCATTTCTTTTATCTTCCTTTCACATATAGTTATCCAAACCTTCAATTTTCCATAAATTGTTTGTTAAAGTAAATAGAAATATGTATATTACACACATATTTTAATAGACAGCTACCTTAGTTTTATTGGAAAAACATCACAATGATATTTCCAAAACCTATTGTATGTACAGTGGCTATAATTGCATAAAATATTTTAAAATGCATACAGACAGGGAGAGTATTCTGCATTCTATACATGAGTAAATTATAAAGTCACTGGAAGCTCATATAATTTGGTTAATATCATCTAATTAAAGAGAGGCAGAATCAGGATGTTTAAGGGTAATAATTCCTTATAACAAAAAAAAACTATATTCAACAGACAAAATACTGATGTTTCTTATGTAGACTTAAAATTCCAGTTGAGCCTGTCAACAAAAAACTTCTAGACTTAGTACTTAAGAAAGTTCAATTCTTAATTTTTTCTTCCTTTTTCCTCTATTGAAATGGATTCTTTTAGGCAGTGATGGTTCATGCCTTTAATCCTAGTACTTGAAAGGCAGATCTCTGTAAGTTTGAGGTCAGCCTGGGCTACAAAGAGAGTTCCAAATAGCTAGAGCTATTTTACAGAGAAACCCTGTATAGAAAAAAAAATGGATGCTTTTCTCATATAATGTATCTTGAATATTATTTTTCCTTCTTCTACTTCTCTCAGTTCTTCCCCACTTCTGCTCCTCTTCAGATCCACTCCCTCTCTGTCTCTCATTAGAAAAAAAAACGGGATTCTAAAAGATGATAACCAAACATGACAAAGCAAAATATAGAAAGAAAGCAAAAAAAAAATCTATGTATTGAAGTTGGACATGGTAACCCAACAGGAGGGAAAGAGTCCTTAGTGCAGGAACAAAATAAAGGAGTAAGTCACAAAACAATCCCACACCAGTTTGGAATTATGATTAATAAAAAGGGTTATTTATTTAAAGGGAAAAACTTACAGATCAGGATCCTAGACAACAGCCTCCTGCAAGACCAGGAAAAGTGTCTGGTAGCCTGAAGTGGGGTCCGAAGCGAGAAAAGTAACTCAAGGCTACTGCTGCTTTTTCAAGCTACGGAGACCACGCCCAAGTGGGCTGGTATCTTAAAGGTTATTGGTTGAAGGAGCAGAAGGAGCTCCCTCAGCAACAAAACAAAAGTCAGAGACCCATTTGTTCTCACATTCAGGAGTCCAGAAAAACACACTAAGCTAAAAGCTATAATATA
>NW_026067949.1:16451987-16539851 GCF_014885135.2 Alexandromys fortis
TATTATATATAGAGAGATAGATATATACATACACACCACATACAGACCCTATATTTGCTGCTTTAGGATCTGAAAACTCCTATATGCCTTGCTTAGTTGATCCAGAAAGTCTTATTTCCCTGGTATACTCCATGTTTTCTGGGTCTTACTGCCCTCTCCTCTTCCTTTGGATTCCCTGAGATCTGATGGAGGAATTACTTTCCAAGTAATGTCTGGCTATGAATTGCTGTACCTGTGCTTATCTCTTGACCAAGGAAGCCTCTAATGATGACTGGATAAGCCACTGATCTGTGATTATAGTAGAATATAATTAGGAATAATTTTATTGACACTTTTTTCTTCTTATTTGTTTCCATTTGTGAATTAGTTTATTTGGTCAATGAACCAGTGTCTTTTACTATTAGCCTAATGGCCAAGAAAAACTAAGAGCTTGCCTCAGAACTAAAGGCACAGATGTACCCATCATTAAACCCCAAGATTATTTTTCTATCCCCCTGGAGGCTTTCTTAATGGAACCTACCTTCCATATTCTGCCCACACTGTTTAGTCACTTAGTGAGCTATGGTGAAATGAACAAGTGAATTCTCCTCTCTAACACAGTCACACATTCATACCTAGGAAATAATTTACCCCCTGGGAATCTCTGACTGATTGTAAAGTGATTTTCTCATGCTGTGTTTTCTGTAAACCTAGTACAAAACACTGAGTTTATGAGGCAGTGTAAGAATACAAATAACACCTTAGGAACTACATCCCCTTCTGTGTAGTGTGTAGAAATTAATCATAGTTAGTTGATCAAAACCCATAGATGTCCAGGACAAACAAAATAAAAAAAAAAGTAAGTCAAATGACATTTTTACAACAGTGCCTGAAGGACCTATTGAAGATACCCTCCGGAATAAAGTTCTTAGCCATCTTTGAACATACACAATAAATTACCCTGGAAGCAAATGATAGGAAAGTGTTGTACAATGGTAAAATTATTGATTTAGTTTGGCTTTTATCCTGAATTAGATGGGGAAGATCAATTGTTAATATTGCCTTGATCATTTCTAACCATGCTCAGAGGCATATGAGCAATGACACCGTGCAAGAGCAGAAACATAAATAAAGTAAAACAAATCCAAGAAGATTGTTTGCTCCCTAAATTTGATTTGGATTTAGAATTTATCTTTTGTCCTAATGGAATTGTGATGCATTTTTATTTACACAGCAATGACATTGCATTAAAGAACACTCTTTCAGGAAATGTAAAAATGATATTTTTAAACCATTTTTTCTAAATAAACAAAATACAAAACTCTGAAGAGTTTATCTGTTTGTGGCAATAATGGTTCTAATAAAAGAAACAAGAGAACTTCCATTTTCTGTTTCCTGAATGCTGCATGTTGTGTTTGAAAACAAAAACTAATGCTTCCCTTTGAAGAGACCTGCTTATGTTCATTTACTCTCTCTCTCTCTCTCTCTCTCTCTCTCTCTCTCTCTCTCTCTCTCTCTCTCTCTCTCTCTGGTTAGCCATCCATTCCATAATGCATTCTTCCATTTTGAGTTGCCACAGAATAGTAGGATCTAAATAAAAACATATGAAGCAATAAAACATTAACACTCATAAAAAATATAAAGATACACTTTGGAGAGTAAAGAGGATCTCTGCTTTTCTTCTTTTATTTGACTTTTACCTTCCCTATGATGATTCTTTTAATAAACGCCTAGCTGTTGGACATAGATCTATATGTATTGCCATGTACACAAGCTATATGCCTCAGCTATGGAAATACCATAGTTGGCAGTGTAGGCAGTGGATGCATTCATTTGCTCAAAATATACTTAGTGAGCACCTTCTGTTTTCAAGATACTATTGTATATATTTTAAGGAGCAATGAATAAAAGTATAAGGAAACACAACATTAGGTTCATGACATGTACAAAGGGAAGTATCACAGCCAGCAAACAAAAAGGTAAAAAATGGATGTTTATTACCTGCATGTAGGAGAACAGAATTTCCACAGAAATTTCATATGCTTCCCTCAAAGAAAGGATGGGGACATATTAGGAAAGGCAATGCATATTTATATGAAGGAGGCATTTTGTATTGGGAAAACTCCTACACGTGCATTTATAATACATAGTTTTGATGACAGTTAGGTAGAGTCATATCTGAAGAAGAAAGCATGGCAGAAAGGAATGCCACTGCATATATTAGCGAAACATTGTAAAGGCAGTGGACAGATTTTCAACAGGAATGGAAATTCGCGTGTCACTTGTGGCTTTCATCAGCAGTCATTGACAACTATGGTGAAGGAGGAAAAAGAAAGCAAACCTTCAGCCTGCCAGACTTTAGGAAGAGATATATCAGGTACCTAGTTGAAAAACCGCTTCTCCTCAATCCCTCCCTAACCTAACAATATTAGTCTGTTTATATTCATTTTTTTATTTAAAATAGTTTTTCATTTTAGATACCAACCCCATCTCCCTCTCCCTCCTCCTTACTCTTTCCACTCCCTCTACCCACATCTCATTCCTCATCCACTCCTCAGGGGATTAAGGCCTCCCCTGAGGAGTCAAAGAAGTCTGTCTTACCAAGTTGAGGCAGGACCAAGCCCCTCTCCCTAGTATCAAGGCTGAGAAAGCTATCCCACCATAGGAAATAGACTTCAAAAAGCCAGTTCATATATCTGGTGTAAGTCCTGGTCCCATAGCCAGAAGCTCTCCCAACAGGTCAAGCCACACAACTATGACCCACATTCAGAAGACCTAGTCTGTCCCAGGTAGGTTCACCAGCTGTTGAAGTCCCTGAGCTCTCACTAGGTTGGGTCAGCTGTGTCTGTGATTTTTCCCAATCCTGATCATGACCCTAACAACCTTGCTCATGCAATCCCTCCTCCCTCTCTTCAATTGCACTCCAGGAACTCAGCCCAGTGCTTGGCTGTGGATCATTGAATCTGTTTCCATCAGTTATTGGATGTATGTTCTATGATGAGAGTACACACTAATCCGATTACAGGGAAAGCCAGTTCAGGTACCCTCTCCACTATTTATAGGAGTCTTAGCAGGGTTTATGCTTTTGGATTCTTGGGAATTTCCCTAGGGCCAGGTTTCTCCTTAATTCCATAATATCTCTATCAAGGTATCTCTTTCATTTCTCTCCCTCTCTGTCCTTCCCCCAACTAGGCCATCTTGAACCTTCATGTTCCCATTACCCATATCCTCCTTTCTAATCCCCCTTTCAGTTTACTCCAAATCTTAACTATTTCCCCTTCCTGGGACTCTCCATGGATGTTCTTCTTAGAGTCTTCCTTTCTGCTTAGTTTCTATGGGGTTGTGGACAGTAGCCAGGTTAATCTTTGCTTTACAACTAATATCCACTTTTGAGTGAGTACACACCATGTTTGTCTTTCTGGATCCAGGTTACCTCACTCAGGATGATTTCCTTCTAGATCTGCCCATTTGCCTGCAAATTTCTAGATGTCATTGTTCTTTACCACACAGTAATATGCCATTGTGTAAATGTAGTCGCATTTTCTTTATCTGTTTTTCAGTTGAGGGCCATCTAGGTTTCCTTCCAGATGCAGGCTATTATGAATAATTCTGCTATGTACATAGTTGAGCAAATATCCTTGTGGTATGGTGTGCATACTTTGGGTATATATGCAATAGTGGTATTTCTGGGTCTTGAAATTTATTAAGAAACTATTCTCAAGTTTCATATTCATGACCAAGGGGAAGAATGCCTTTGAGAAGTAAAATAAATCTTTTCTAAGTCCCCCATACATTTAAGCTACTTACAAACATAGCCAATACATCTATCTCCCTACTGACTACATTGCAATGGATAGAGAAGGTTGTAACAGGTACATAATAGTTGAGCTCTATATTTTTCTCTGCTATTGTTATATTTGTTCAGTTCATGTTTAGGTAGCCATATTCATGAGACTTCATGGGTTTAGCTATTCACATTCCTAAGAGACACAATTACATAGCAAACCCTCTGATCCTCTGACTCTTCCAATCCTTCTGCCTCCTCATCTGCAATAATCTTCTTCTTTTTTTCTTTTTTTTATTGATTTTTTATTGAGCTCTATATTTTTCTCTGCTTTCCTCCTTGCCCCTCCCCTCCTCCCTTCAGCCCTCACCCAAAGTCCCCTTGCTCTCAATTTACTCAGGAGATCTTGTCTCTTTCTATTTCCCGTGTAGATTAGATCTATGTAAGTCTCTTTTAGTGTTTAGTGTCCTCATTGTTGTCTAATTGTGTCTGGGATTGTGATTTGTGCAATAATATTCTAATCTTAGATGCCAGAGTTATGTTGTAGATATATTAGTTAGGAATCGGCTCCACAACTCTGTATTTTGGTTGATTTTGGTTTTCTGGAACTGGCTCCAACTGAGCCAAGAAATATCCTTGATGTAGAATAAGGACCACACTTAAAAATGGTCATCCCTAAAACATACATACAAGTAACATCAAACAAACCAGGTTGCTTTATATATTTAAAATATATGTGCATATGTGTGCAACAACAATAAATTTTTAAAAAGAAGACATAGATTTGAAGGAGAGCCAGAGAAGGTGGGTGGGGGCATTAAGAGGAAGAGTAGAGAAGGAAGAAGCTATTTAATTTCATTATAATCTTAAAATAAAAAGAAATTAAAAATCAAAAGAAGGAAATCGTATTTCAGCATTATTATTATGAAGGAAAAATAAATGGAAAGGGGAAGATGGATGAACAGATTAGTGTTAGGAATATTTCCTAAGAGAGCTTTCTGACAACGCAAAAATTCCCAATCAAGCCAAATCAAAACAAACCGAATTAAGAAATATCCAGGTTTAATGGAAGACCTGCTCTCTCAGGTGGCCCCGAGGGGGAAACCGGTAAGCCGTAGGAACGCGACCCCCGGGAGGAAGAAAAGGGGACCACGTGTTCTTCTTTTGGGGGATCATTTAACTACCCCAGGAGTGGTCCTGACCCCACCCCCAGGGAGGGGCAGGACCTGGCCTGCTGGGATTTGAAGTCCAGACCAGGCCTGTGGGCTGAGATAGATGCCAGGGACTGGGGCCTAGGCTCCCAGCCTAACAATTAGGTTAAAGCACTTGTTCTCAGGCCTCATAACCTGAATTCAATCCCTGGAGGAAAGAAACCACTCTAGGAAAGTGTCCTCCAGCCTCCACATGCACAGAGTTGTGCCTGCATGGCACACATGCATTTATAGGATATTCTCTTAGCCTATTAAGTTAGCACAATCAGATGTGTTTTAGCAGAGGCAGGAATGAAATGATAAGGTCAGGAAAAATGCAATTTCTATAAAGTTATTTGAAGAGTTCATCACTACTTCCAAAATAACTGAAGAAAAAGCAACATAACCTTCAAGCCCTAGATTTGGCTAACTCCTTTGAGTTTCCGTGGTTCCAATAATGATAGAAATTTATTTATTTATTTATTTACTTACTTACTTACTTATTAAAGATTTCTGCCTCCTCCCCGCCACCGCCTCACATTTCCCTCCCCCTCCCTCAATCAAGTCCCCCTCCCTCGTCAGCCCAAAGAGCAGTCAGGGTTCCCTGCCCCGTGGGAAGTCCAAGGACCACCCACCTCAATCCAGGTCTAGTAAGGTGAGCATCCAAACAGCCTATGCTCCCACAAAGCCAGTACGTGCAGTAGGATCAAAACCCAGTGCCATTGTTCTTGACTTCTCATTAGTCCTCATTGTTCTAAAACACATCATGTTAATGAAATCCTAAACTACAGTAGCAGCTATCAACAATATGTAACCAGATTTCTATCTTCCAATTAATTAAAATATAGGAATTTCATGTAGTCATTTGCAGTAGTGTTCAGGCACTTGTTAGAAGCTGAATGGATTCATATTGAATGAATTAGAGGTGTCTGGAAAGACACTGATTTGATACCATCAAAAATATGGGTTTTATACGATGGTAAGTGACTTTATATCTGCTGGGCCTAATTGATTCCATTTATAATGATAGTAAAACAAATTTTCTTTCAAATGAAGAAATCATTTCATACTTAATTGCTAATAAAATGATAACTTCATATATTTAAAGGTTATTCAACTATATTATTCACTCTAATGGTTATATCTTTAATAGAATAAAGATACTGGAAATGTTCACATTGGATTATAAATCTGTTAACCTTTAAGTGCTTAAAATTTTATCACTTATGATACTATTATTAAATCTTTAATTTTCTAAACAGTGAAAATTTATGATCATCTTAATATTACATCAAAATTAGAATGTAAGGTTCATGGTAGCAGACGATTTCCATGGAAACATCCACTCTTGTCATAAACACTTCAAAAGATAACAGCATCATAAGGTAGTTGGACTTAAATATAAACTTCTCTGTTAATTAGATTCAACAATTTTAGTTTTAGGGTTTTTTTTGAATAAGCAGAAAACTGGTAAAATATCATTTCCTATTGAAACCGTCTATTGAAAGTAAAATTCTATATATGGGTGTCCTTGCAAAACTTTGGCAATGTTCATCAGGATGGAATACCTTAACTTTCAAGCAAAGAAGTTAGAAAACAGAAGTACATAGCAAATCTAAGATCAATATGAGCTAGACACAAACAAGATCTCTTGCAAAGCTAATGCCTGTTTCCATGAGGCAAATAAATTAATTCCTAAAGAGATGGTGGGATTTAATTTCAAAATAGTTGTTCTTGGAATAAGAACTTTAAGATATGTCTATGTGACATTTTTCTCCACAATATCTTTTACTAGTTCTAATTTTTAAAAAGGCTTCATTGGGAATTTTTCAACTTTTTACAAAATTTGGTTGTCTGGTGACAGACGCTGTTCATTTGTTTCCCAGATGCTCCGATCTGAAATAATCACACAGAAACTGTATTAATTAAATCACTGCTTGACCTATTAGCCTATACATATTTCTAAATTAACCAATTTCTATAATTCTCTATTTTACCTGTGGTTGTGGTCTACCAGTAAGGTACCATCTTGTGTCTGGCATCTGTCTCCTGTGACAGCTCCGTGACTTCTCATTGACTCCACCTGCTCTCTCCTTCTCTATCTGCTTGTAACTTTGTAAACTCCCCCCCCTGCTTGCCTTACTCTGTGCTACAATAGGCCCAAAGCAGATTCTTTCTTAGTCAATGGTATTCACAGCATACAGAGAAGAATCCCACATAACTTCTCCTTTTCTGTCTTAATTAAAAGGAAAATTTTAACTTTAACATAGCAAGATTACATATAAAACAGTTATCAAGCAAGAATTATAGTTACAATATTTATATCTATTCTATCTTTTATCATAACTAAGGAAAACTATATCTGTTCTTCAACTCCATCAAAGACTGCAGAAGAATATAATGTTATTTAAATAAACAAGAAGTCTCCATAAACCCCAAAATTACTTTGCCCAACAAAAAGCAGGAAGCAGTTTTGAGAGAACTACGTCAAAATTCCTAAATATTGCTTATAAATGTTTTTAATTGATTTTGATTGAGCTCTACATTTTTCTCTTCTTCCCTCCCTGCCTCTTCCCTTCTCTTCAACACTCTCCCAAAATCCTCATGCTCCCAATTTACTCAGGAGATCTTGTCTTTTTCTACTTCCTATGTAGATTAAATCCATGTATGTCTCTCTTAGGGTCCTCATTTCTGACTACATTCTCTGGAATTGTAATTTTTAGGCTGGTTTTCTTTGCTATATGTTTAAAAACCACTTATGAGTGAGTAAATATGATAATTGTCTTTCTAGGTCTGGGTTATCTCACTCAATATGATGTTTTCTAGCTTCATCCATTTGCCTACCAATTTCAAGATGTCATTATTTTTTCTGCTGTGTAGTACTCCATTGTGTAAATGTACTACATTTTCCTTATCTGTTCTTTGGTCAAGGAGCATTTAGGTTTTGGCTATGAAAAATGATGCTGCTATGAACAGAGTTCAGCACATGTCCTTGTGGTATAATTGAGGATCCTTTGGATATATACCCAAAATTGTGATTGCTAGGTCTTGAGAAAGGTTGTTTCCTAATTTTCTAAGAAATACCATACTGATATCCAAAAAGGTTGTTCCAACTTGCACGCCCACTGTTCCCTTTACCCCACAACCTCTCCAGCATAAGTTGTCATCAGTGTTTTTGATCTTGGCTATTCTAATAGGTGTAAAATGGAATCTCAGAGTTGTTTTGACTTTCATTTTTCTAATGGCTAAAGATGTTGAGCATTTCCTTTTTAGATTCCTCCATTGAGAGTTCTCTGGTTATGTCTGTACTCCATTTTTTATTGGATTATTTGTTCTTGTGATGACCAGTTTATTGAGTTCTTTGCATATTTTGGAGATCAAACCTCTGTCTGATGTGGGGTTGATGAAGATCTTTTCCCATTCTGTAGATGGCTGTTTTGTCTTCTTGATAATGTCCTTTGCTTTACAGAAGCTTTTCAGTTTCAGGAGACCCTATTTATTAATTGTTTCTCTAAGTGTCTGTGTTACTGTGGTTGTATATAGGAAGTGGTCTCCTGTGCCAGTGCATTCAAGTGTCCTTTCCACTTCCTCTTCTATAAGGTTCAGTGTGGCTGGCTTTATGTTAAGGTCTTTGATCAATTTGAACTTGAGTTTTGTGCTTCTTGTTAATTAATTTTTATAACTTATATCAGTCCCAAATTTTTGTCTGTGTTAGCCACATGGCTTGCTACCTTTTTTAGCGAGGCAGTTACATCTTGCTTTCTTTGTGTCTGGCTTCCTCTGTGTCTGGGTGATAACTTCATCCTGCATCTTTCATCTTCCCAGAATTTTTCTTGCCCCACCTCTACTTCCTGCCTGTTTGCCCTGCCTATACTTCCTTCCTGGCTAGTGGCCATTCAGTATTTATTTAAAATATAAGTGACAGGGTACAGACCATTGTCCCACAGCAGAGAAGTGCTTTTTAAAATGTTAAGCAGCATGGCTACAACTAAGGCTGCTTTGCATTTTGGCTCTGCCCAGTTCAGCATGTTTGAGATCTGTTCATGGCCTCTGAGTGCCATGCATGCTGCTCCAGCTCCATTATCTCAGTGGGTCTATGTCACCATTAAGCAACTAGTAAAATGCTGCTCACAAATGCTATTTAAGTGCTCAGCATCCTGAAAGGGCAAGAGCTATTCATGCAACTAGCATAAACCAGGAAGCTGCCATTTTATATGCTGAGTCAGTAAGCCTTTTCTTAAATGAGCTGCAGTGTTCCTACTTGCCGCCAGCAAACAGAAACCATCCGAAAAATAATTTAAAAAAAAATGTCAGCTACTAAGAAGCATTGCTTATCTCTATTCTTTTGTGTCTAGAATTCCTTGACAGGCTCTATCAGGTTTTATGGATGTATTCACCCAGATTGGTGCCATTCTGTTGACAGAGATTGCTCATTCATTTCCTGGATGCTTAGACACAAAATAATCACACAGAAACTATTAATTTAAGTACTGCTTGGCTTATTTGCTTATGCATATTTTTAGCTAACTCTTACATCTTAAATTAAGCCATTTCTGTCATTCTATATTTTACCACATGGTTGTAGCCTACTGTTAAGGCTCTGTCTGGTGTCTGGCATCTATCTCCTGCCACAGCTACATGTCTCTCATTGATTCTGCCTGCTCTCTTCCTCTGTGTGCTTAGAATCTTCACCTTGCCCTACTCTGTGCTACAATAGGCACAAAGCAGCTTATTTATTAACCAATGGTATTCACAGCATCACCGTGGTGTGACAAATGAAGATGGATACTAAAAATTAATCCCACACTAGCTCAGAATTTAATATAATAAAGGGTTATTTATTTAGGGGTCAACTCACAGATCACAATCCTCTGCATCAACAGGGAACAGGAACTGAATCCATCAGCTGGGAGAGACAGCACACAAATTTTATGGCTGCATTTATAGTATAAGAGACAATGCCCAAGTGGGCTGGTTTCTTAAAGGCTCTTGGCTGAAGGAGTTCCCACAGCAATTGTCTCAGGATATAAGAATTTCAGTCTTAGTAGTTAACTTTTTTCTAATTGTTGCCACTGAATTTAAGAATTTAGAGATATTTATGGGGTTTTGATGTTTCTTGAAGCAGTTTTTGTTGTTTTGGTTAGGTTTGCTTTGCTTTGCTTGGGAAATATGTGTATGAACACATAATCTCAAAATAATTGGATATGCTGATTGCAATTACTTGAGTGTGTAATAAGACATAAACTTTGGGGATTTTATAAACACAATTATTTTTGTGGGGAAAAAAAGATGTACTTTCTAACTGTTATGTTCCCACATATTAAAGATTTCAAATTTGGTGTTTTCTGAACACTGGAAATTTATGAGAGTGTGTTAGTCAGAATTCTATAGAGAAACAGATAAGCCAAATTAATATATTATGAAGGAGATTTTCTTACACCGTATATGCCAGGTAGTAGAACAATGAATTTTGCAAAGCATTTGAAATCCAGGTAGGTGTTCAGTCCATGTAGCTGAAGTCTTCAGAAGTCTCAGTCTAACACTGAAGGCCTGAGAGAGTCTTGATGAAAGCCAGAGATCTTCAGTCCACGTGGGAAGGCAAAACAGCTGGTTTTCTGTGCTAGAGAGAAATGGCAGCAGTCACATTAGCAATAGGGTAGATAATCTCATGGACATGAAGCTTAGATGGGCAGGTAAGAGCAGGCTTGCTTTTGCCTCAAATATCTCAATAACTCAGCCTCTGCAGAATGTGATACCTGCCTTGGAGAATCCATTCTCATTCTCTAAAAATCCTTCCAGGAAACACCTCCACAAATCTTTTCAGATGAACAGCTTTTTGTGGGTCCCAAATACAACCAAGTTGGCAACTACATTTGCAAAATTAGTCTGGTTCCAGCGTATGAAGATAATAATCATTAACAGCAGACAGCAATGTGTGCCTTTGGCACACAGGTTTCTGTTGTCCAATAGGACAAACGAACAGAGAGATTTTTAAGAAGTAAATGGTAAAAGTGAAAAAAAAGTTATTTTGAAATAGTCTTGACTGTAAGAATCAGTAGCACAGAAAGCATCTTCCATGTGTCGAAAGAGATTGGGCCTTCTCAGGAAGAGTGTCCTCACAATGATGGAGCATCCTTAAAGAGTTGTTTTCAACCACATTTGTAGTCTGGACACCCTTTTTGGTGGTTCCTCCTATTGAACAAATATGAAAAAAACATCCTTTTCTGTCTGTCTACTTAATTTTATTGGTATATTATATGATCAACTTAATTTTGAATCTCTCAACTTTCATAATTTTCCTATAAGTAAACTAATCCTTTGATTGACATTGTCACATATCTCTTAACAAATATTATCTGAGAGACATAGTTCACTAAGACAATGTAGAGAAGATCTAAAAAACACAGATATGTTTATCTTAAATTTTTATAGGAGATGTAATTCATGAGCATATGATGCTTTTCACACATAGGTGGCAAGCTCCCCCATCCTTCCTACTGCCTGCCATTCCTTATATTAATTGTCACATCTTCAGAAAACATTCAAGGACGAGTTGCAAACATAAAATGCCAAGGAACTTGGGTCTACCTAGAGAATATCAAGCCAGTCACAAGAAGTTCTGGTTCATAGTATGCATTTTTCACAGGACCTTAAGTGATTTACTAAGTAAATAAACATTGAAAAAGTCAAAATCTTCTCTGGGATATTTACTTATGAAAAAGCAACCTGAACTTCTTGTATAGTCTCTCCCAATGAACACCTTTGACTCTATTTTTTTTTTATTTTGATTGGAATATTTAAAGAAAACTATTTTAACAAACTAAATAAATACTTTAGTTTATGAACATAAGCACAACATCATATAACAGTGCTCTCAAATGTATCCTTCTTGTATAGCTGTAAAATGACACAAAGTTGTTTAGGCAGGGAAGAGGGGTTAATCTGGGAGGAAAGTGAGAGTTGGTCAGTGAATATGTTCAAAATATATTTCTCAAAACACTCAAAACAATTCTTTTTTTGAGAATGTAGTTGGATGGATGAATTGGTGGGAAGATCTGGAAAGAAATACTGGAAGGGAAACTGATCAGAATATATAGTACAAAAATTTTATTTTTCAATTAAGAAAAAATAAAACAGAATACTTATCAAAGCTAAAAAAAAGAACCAATTTTAAGATAAAGTAGAAAAATATAGAAAACATAATTTGTCTTCCTAAGACTAGCTCATTCACTTAATATAATACTTTCCAGTTCTACTCATTAGCTTGCAAATTCCATAAGTCCATTTTTATTTCTAGCAGAATAAAATTTTATTGTGTATATGTGCCATATTTTCATTATCCATTTGTCTATTGAATGATTTTTTTAGGCTAGTTCCATTCACTGCTCTTGTAAGTAGAACAACAATAAACCCAGATGCACAATTGTCTCTTGATGTAAGATACAAATTCCTTAAAGATTGAAATAACTGAGTCATTGGGTATTTCTATTTTTAATATTTTGAGAAAAGTCTTTTCATAGTGTTTGTACCTTAAACATCCTTTCTGTTTTACGTTTATATTGCACTTATGACAAATAAAATGTTTCTTTTCAGTCAAGTACATTTCCTAGAAGCAACTGGTGATAAAACAGTCCATTTTCCACTTCTCCCTGCCCACCCTGCAGTCCATCCCTCTTGTTTGCAATTGCCCTCAATGGTTGTGGGTTTTCAATTGTTTTTTTTTAAGTGTATGTTCACAATGAAAGTACTTTGTCAACAGGAATTATTATCTCCAATGTAAAGTGAGGAAACACACCTATCACACATAGCATGGACACAGATTATATCTATTTTCCAAGCACAAGGGCACCCAAGTTCATCCAAGAAACACTTCTACAGCTTAAATCATATATTCCCTCTTGAACATTGATAGTGGAAAACATCAATATCCCAATAAATAAGTCATTCACACAAAAACTAAACAAATTCCAAAGCTACTTTAGACTTTCCCCAGCTGTGGATGAAGTTTCTTTTGTGCCCCTACAGCTTTGTCATCATTTATAATTAGTTTTCCTTATTATAGGCATCTCTAGTGAACTGGAATCTTGCAGTGGTTTCCTTTCATATACGTATTTTTGTGTGAGGAAGGGTATATGTATATGTATATGTATATGTATATGTATATGTCTATGTCTATGTCTATGTATATGTATATGTATATGTATATGTATATGTATATGTATATGTATATGTATATGTATATCAAAGGATTGTTTGTGGAACTCAGTTTCTTCTTTCCTCTGTATAGTTAACAAGGATGAAACACATGTCCTGAGAGTTAGAAGCAAATGCCTTTGCCCACTTGAGTCATGTTCCTAGGCCTCAAAGAGATTGATTTGCATTCCCCTGATGATGATGATGGTTTCTAAATATTATTTAAAATATTTATTGTCCTTTTTCACATTTCCTATTTTTAGAAATGTCTGTTCACTTCTTTAGTTAGTTGCCTTATTGGCATTGTTTTGGCAATTTGAGTATTTAATTTATTCTATTCTTTATGTGTTCTAAATATCAACACCTGTCTGCGGTATAGCTGGACCAGATTTTCTTCCATTCCATAGACTGTCTGTTGCTCTGTTGGCAATTTATCTTGAAATACAGAAAGTTTGATTTCATGTAGAAGATTTTTTATTTGGAGGACTATTTTCTGTGTTGTTGAAGTGCCATTTAAAAAGTTCTTTCTTACACGTGTAACTTCCAGTGGATTTTCTATATTTTCCAGTATCAGCTTTAGCATTTCAAGTTCTATTAATTTTTTTATCCATTTTAAAGTAATTTTGTAATTTTATAATGATTGAGAGATGTGAATATAAGTTTATTCTTCTGCAAGAGTACATCTAGTTCTTTCATCGTTTGTGATATAGCCTGTCATTTTTCCAATGTATGTTCTTGATGCCTTTGAGAAAATGTATGGCCATGTCAATACCATGTAGGTAAGCCCTGAAAACATATATATGAGTAGCATTTTACAAGCTGAAAAGGTTATACTGAGGAATACACAGTCATATACATTTTCACACATGCACATAATAACGATGAAAAAGAAGATCTAAATCTGCAAAAAGGGTATAGGAGACAGTTTATAAAAATAAGGGGGAAGGAGCAATGATATAATTATAATCTCAAAAATAAAAGAGATCATTTTTAAAATTATAGTCAGTGTCATATGACTTTGTATCCGGGTCCTCTATGCTATTACACTGGCTTCCATGCCTGTTCTTATGCCAATGTTGAAATAGTGAGCGGCGGGGCTGCGTCCCCAGCAACCTGGCCGCCTGCTAGCTTATGCCCGAAATAACAACACACAAACTGTATTCTATTAAACGCTGCTTGGCCCGGCTAGTTCCAGATTCTTATTGGCTAGCTCTTACACATTGTTCTAACCCATTTCTAATAATGTGTGTAAGCACCCCAAGGTGCGCTTACCGGGAAGATTCTAACCTATGTCCATCCTGGGCAGCTTCGTGCATCTGCCTCAGAGCGCAGAGCTATTGTGTCTGTCCGGCAGAGCTGTCAGGTCTCCCCGGAAGCAGAGCAGAGTCTGACCTCACTTCCTCTTCCGCCCAGAATTCTATTCTGTTTACTCCTCCCATCTATGTTCTAAGCTATGAGGCCAAGCAGTTGGTTTATTATAATTAACCAATGACCTTCCTCCATCATGCCAACATTGTTTTTTATCTTTGTCCGTATAGAGATCATATACTGTAATATAGATATCAGGTACTGTGGTACCACAACTGTGTTCTTTCTGCTTAAAATAAATTTGATGTGTGTATCCCATTGTGTTACATATGAATTTCTAATTGTTTTTATATAAAATTGAAGTTTTATACTAGCCAAATATAATTTTCTCATTTCATCTTCCCTACTACTTTCTTAGTGGATTAAATAATGAAAAATCAACATCTCAAAGATTGTGAGTTGTCTGTGTCCTTACCAGTTTGAAAGAGAGGGCAGTGGGTTTGCAAAAGCTGTTCAATTTTGTTTGCTTTTTTATATATTAATCTTGGGGCTAAACAAGTCCTCTGCCACTAAGCTACTCCTATATCACAGGATAAGTATATCTTAAAAGTCCATGAGGTTTATAAATCTGATACTCTTGATGGTGTATCTAAAGCTAATATTATAAGAATAAAGCACCAAGACTTTCCAAAGAGGTAAGTCAAAATTGAGAAAATATTTTCATTTTAGAGTTTTGCATGCTTTAAGTAACTAAGGGGAGGGGGAGGGAAAGGGGAGGCGGCGGTGGGGAAGAGACAGAAATGTTTAATAAATAAATAAATAAATTAAAAAAAAAGAATTAAATTCTAACTTGCATTATATCAAAAGAAATTCCATCATTAACTATATTAGCATGAATTTTGAATCAACAGTACAAACTTATCTAACACTCAATATACACAACAGACATTTTAAAGTGTTAGGGGACATTGTTATATACTATCAACCCTCTATATCCATGGATAATGCACCCCAGGATTCAGCCTACTGTGGATTGAAAAATCCTCAAAGAAAAAAATTTGCATTATTATTGGTGTGTATTGCATTATTAGTCTTGAGATGGTGGCATCTTGGCTGCATATGTATAAATTTTTCTTTGTAATCTTTGTGTGTTTGCAAGTGTAAATGCAGGTGCATGAATGCATGAAACACATGTGGGTGCCAGAGAACACCCTTGCTCTTTGGTCCTTGATACTGGATTTCTTATGCTTTTCTACTGTGTCCATTCAAGTAGCTGGCCCGTGAGCATCTGAAGAGACTCCTATCTCTTTCACTTATCTCATCAGAGAGACACTGGGATTGAAGATGCTTGCTATTTAGCCTTTATCTGGGTCATGGGACTCTAACTCATGCCCTCACACTTGTATGTCAAGTGTCTCTCCCACTGAGCCTTGCTGCAGATGCTGTCTTCTATTCTAAGCATGAGCGAACCTTTTTAGTTGTCATTATTTCTTTTAAAACACAGTTATAGCAGTGTTTTGATGACACTTATATCTTAGATTTTAATTTAGAAATGATGCAAGATATATTGATGAATTCATAGGCTATGTGCAAATGCAATACATTTTATATAAAGAGTTTAATTGTATAAAGATTTTCTTTCTTGTGAAGACCTGAAAACCATAACTTGTGAATACAGAAAAGGCATTAGCTATCATAATTGTATTTTTTATGGTAACGGGATGAATGGTCTTTGATTTATATTAAAGAAATAAACAGCAAAAGCAAAAGAAAATAAAATATCTTGTTCAAAGTAACATAGCAAGGAAATAGTGTATATGAATTTAAATGCTACAAATTCAACATAATATGAGTTATACTACAAACATTCTTGTATAATCCCCCAAAACTATTTGATTTATACATCCAATTTTGTCTTATTTTAACATTGAACTGGTATGTCAGTGCTTTGATTGATTTCATTACATTTCCAACACAGAAAACCCTGCAGCAGACACCCATAGTAAGTTATGAATAAGAACAACTTGTGCCTATGAGATAGGCAAATAAACCAGGAACAGTCATGCAGGTCTGTAGTCCCAGCAGCTTTGGAATATGAGTAGAGCAAAAGGAAATGTTGCTCAAGTCAAGTGGGTGGAGCTTAGTTGGAGATCTCAGAAGAAGATGCATGAAGGAAGATGCAACATTTGTGAAAGGATGCAGGAAAAGAGCTAAGATAGCAAAGAATGAAGTTTCTTTTATAAGAGCCTCAGAAGTAGCAGCAATGCAAGTGGCAATATCCGTAGGCTGCCTGAGCTCAAGTAACTTGGTATTTACATTGAGCTAATTAAATGAAACTTTCTACATGTTTTCCTTTGAACAAATGATGTTCTCCTCTCGTTGGTGCTCAATTCTTAGTCACCCTTCATTTTAAAATTATTACCAACATGAAAACCTTTTGCAGAGAGTTCAAGTCCCAGCTTTAACTCCATTGCCATTCAGAATTGTGCAATTATTTCTTTAATTCACCAGATTTTACACAAGGAACCAGAACTACTACCCATGGTATCTAAAGAATGAATTCCAAATACTGCTTTTTAAGAAGAAAAGAGAGTTTTACCAGAATCTCTCTGTTGTCTAAAGCTTCAATTTCACAGAAGACATTATGAATTAGAAAACTTCCATATGTATGCCGCAATTATGATAATACTGTCCTTTAAACAAGAGAATGAAGTCTCAGAGAAGTTAAAGTCTGTCTCAATTACAAGGAAAGAGGAAATAGAGCCATAAAATGAATTAAGAGATGACTCTAAATCTTCTTTGCATCCAACTATGCTGTTTCTCCTAATGGTCCTTTTTTCTGTTATTACAATACACTATCCTTTATGCTCCCTCACTTTCGCTACCAATAAATCATCAGTTTTGAAATTTATGAAGTGTAAAATAATTATTTTTGTCCCTAAAACAAGTTACTCCATGCATGGATCTTTAAGAAAATGAGGAGTCATTTTTTGTATTAATAGTAGTAGTAATAATAATAATAATAATAATAATAATAATAATATTTTTACTTTTCAAATAGATGAAATATGGAAGATTAGGGCTACCCTCCAATTCTGAGAAACTAACAGAAACAAAATCCTGGGTTTTCTTTTTTTAAAGCATTAGACTTCAGCTAGTACAAGAACAGCCATTCCTGAAACACGAACTTCTACATTAATAAAATGTCAAAAGCTCAGTGACTCAGAACACTCACTTCTGCTCTGTATTTCAAGAGATAACAAGTCTAAAATGAGCTTCAAGGATCTAACATACCAGACTTCAATTATTAAATCATGAAAACTAAGCCAAAAAACTTTGTTTGTTTCTTTGCTTGTTTGGGGAGGAGGCAGGCAGTAGGAAGAAATAAAAGGCTATAAATTTTTTGCCATTTGTGTATTGGCACAATATCACTTTACACTGTGAGAAACGTACCATCTGCGTGATAAATTGAAAGACACACCTTAATTGTTTGTATTTTGAATATTCAGTTAGTATTATGAACAAAATCAATAAATTTGACATATTGGCATAAACCTGACATAAAGCATAAACATGAAAAAGATACGCAAACTCAGTAAATAAAATATGGCTAACGGTGCAAATAAAGAAAACTAACAAATAGAAACATAATTAAAAATGTGTGTGTGAGTTTGTGTGTGTGTGTGTGTGTGTGTGGTATGTAGCGCCAGTTTCCCCATGTAACCCCAGGTAAAAGTCTGTAAATATTTTTGTAGAAATTTACAAGGCAAATCAAATATTTACATGGAAACAACCGACCTTAATAATACAAAAATTTTGACAAGCAGAAAATTTTGGAGCACTAACACACCTGATATCAATGTCACAAAACTGCACTAAGTAAAATGTTATAATTATAGTTAAAATGTTATAATTTGGGCTTTAAATTTTTTTTTTTTTAAGAAAATGAACAGCTTAGAAGTTGACCCAATGGTATAGAGGTATGATAGTTGGTTGGAGGGTTTTTTTATTGTTGCTTGATTCTTTGTTTTACTCTGTTTTGTTTCAGTTGAATATGCAGAAGTAAGGGGGATCATGTGGGAATAGTAAACTGCAATTGAGAGGCTTGTACTTTGGCAAGTCTGTGGAGCATTTTCATGATTAATTGTTCCAAGGGGACTTAGTCCATCTCTGCGGGATGCCGTCTTTGGGCAAGTGGTCCTGAGCTGTAGGAAAGAGAAAATGGAGCACACAAGGGAGAGCAAGAAAGCAAGCAACATTCTCTCATGGTCTCTGATGTGCTTGTTTGCTGCCTCCCACTTCCCACCTGACTTCACACACTGACTTCCCTCAACAAGGAGCTGTGATGTGGAAGTGAAAATAAATAAACCCCTCCCTCTCCAAGTTGACTATGATCTTTATCACATCAAGGGAAACCTAACTAGAACAGTCCTTGGTTCCAGGAAGGGGAGTTCTCTGACAGATATGACAATGTTGACTTTTTTTTTTAAAATAACCCGGGGAAATTTGAAACTTTGGAGTTTAAAAAAAAAAGTGTTTGAATTCTACTAGCAGGCTGTGTTTTCAAGAGTCTGAAAGCTGGTGCTGAGAGCAAAACAATCAAGACCCACCTCGCGAGGTTTCAGAAAGAATCAGGAACAGTAACAACTGAGCAAGGGACTTCTCTGATAGTGTTTCGGCAAAAAATGTGGTTACTCTCTGAAAAGTTGATAAGAACTTTCCTGAGGTTAAATTTCAAAATAATTGACTAATTTATTTGACAGGAGTAATTTCGGGGCACCATAATTTTGAATGCGTGGCATGGTTATTAGTAGTAGTGACTGTTACCTATGTATGCAATGAAATAGAGCAAGTGGAACAGAGAACACAGAATGTGCAGTTTAAGGAGACAAAGAACATGGCTAATGTAAGATCACAGCCAAGGCTTGTGCTGAAAGACATAAGGAGGTTAGCGCCATTAAGGAGACATATGTTCTACTTTGGAATAAAGAAAAGAGTCCTCGCAGGTCAAGACCCACCCAACTAAGCTTGCAAACTGTGAAAGAGATCCTGAGGCCATCTTCTACAAAGCAACCAAAGAGAAAGGCTGTTACAACAGCCTTCTAGGAACTTAGGGTCTATCCCAAACTGGCTGAGTGCTGCTGGTTTTAGAGTCATGAAGGATACAAAAGTAAAGCAGCCATGATATATCTATCTGTTCATGCTTTCAGAGGTCTACTAAGGCCAGGCAAGGGGAGGCTCTGAGAGAGCAAGGGGCTCTGAGAAGCCATTTCATGAAGAGGGAGAAGTGAAGCTTGGCTTCCAGAGGAGAACCCTTATGGTAAGAAGTCACATCTTTAGTATATCTGCCAAAGAGAGCTAGGTGCTTGGAGAAGAATCAGCCCAAAGTAAATGGTTGTATTGTAACAAATATGAAAAGGCAGAGCCATCTAAGCCATTTGGCACTGGACATGGAGCTACAAGATATGGTGATTGGCCTGCTGGGTTTTAGTCTGGTTTTGATCTAGCATTTATGCCCCACCCCTCCTTTTAGGATGGCAATGTGTATTCTGTGTTATTATACACTGGAAATATGTAATTTCCCTTTTCGTTTTACCATGGGCTCCAATTAAGACACTGCCATGAGTCTCAGGACACACTTTGGATTTTTAAATAGTTTAAAGCTGTGAAAGCCTGAGAGAACTTTTGAGGGTGGATAAAATGCATTTTGCATTTATTGGTCATGACCCTGTGGAGGTCAGGAAGTGGGATGTAGTGATTTGAATGGGAAGGTCCCCCTTAAGTTCATGTATTTGAACACTTGGCCACAAGTTGGTGGAACTGTGTTTACATCTTCCTGCCGTAAAGTAATCGCCATTACAAACTCTAATCTTCTAGAAACGAAAACACAAAGAAGCTCTTTCTTCTATAAGTTACTTTGGTCACGGTGTTTTATCACAGCCACAGAAAAGTGACTAATACAGCAACTTAATATGAAAATTAATGGTTTCTTAAAATTATATTGGAAAGATATAATAATTATATGTCAAATAGAAAAGAAGTTAAAGAACTTTGAGTCACATGTTAAAGCATAAATAAAACACAACTTACAGATATAAACACAAGTATATAAAACTACATAACACTGAAAAGGCATAGAAAAATTCATTCATGAAGACAGTGTTCTGCACAATGTCCTAAGCAATTTTCATGCACATAAAATTAATCAATTAATTAATTTTTTAAAAATGAAGGCATTTTCCAAGCCTAAATACAAGAGAAGGTTCTCAGTCTTACTGCAACTTGATGTTCCATGCATTACTGATACACATAGGAGGCCTCACTTTTCTGAACAGGAACAGAGGAGAAGTAGATTGAAGGCGGCAGGCAGAGGGGAGGTGGGAGGAGGGACTGGAGGAGAGGAAGGAAGACACATGCAGTCCGAATGCAAAAGAAAGAAAGAGAGAGAGAGAGAGAGAGAGAGAGAGAGAGAGAGAGAGAGAGGAGGAAAGAAAGAAAGACAGAAAGACAGAAAGACAGAAAGACAGAAAGACAGAAAGACAGAAAGACAGAAAGAAAGAAAGAAAGAAAGAAAGAAAGAAAGAAAGAAAGAAAGAAAGAGAAAGAGGGGGAAGGGAAGGGAGGAAGAGAGGGAAGGAAGGAAAGAGAAATGTGAAGACAAACAGGAAATAAGTTCCAACTATCCTACATTCTTATTAAGAAAAAGGAGATGTTTCAAGGTCAAGTAAGAAAAATTTCATCGCCTGATGAAGGTTAATATTCAGGAGGATGACTATATGTTTTTTCTTTGGGTCCACCTTCTTGTTTAGTTCTCTAGGATCACGAATTATAGGCTCATTGTCCTTTATTTATGGCTAGAAACCAATTATGAGTGAGTACATCCCATGTTCCTCTTTTTGGGTCTGGCTTACCTCACTCAGGATAGTGTTTTCTATTTCCATCATTTGCATGCAAAATTCAAGAAGTCATTGTTTTTTACTGCTGAGTAGTACTCTAATATGTGTATATTCCATACTTTCTTCATCCATTCTTCCATTAAAGTAACCTTCATCAGGTGATGAAAGGAGACAGAGACAGAGTCCCACATTGGAGCACAGGACTCCAAGGTCCAAATCAGGAGCAGAAGGAGAGAGAGCACAAGCAAGGAACTCAGGACCGCGAGGGGTGCACCCACACACTGAGAAAATGGGGATGTTCTATCGGGAACTCACCAAGGCCAGCTGGCCTGGGTCTGAAAAAGCCTGGGATAAAACCGGACTCACTGAACATAGCGGACAATGAGGACTGCTGAGAACTCAAGAACAATGGCACTGAGTTTTGATCCTACTGCACGTACTGGCTTTGCGGGAGCATAGGCTGTTTGGATGCTCACCTTACTAGACCTGGAAGGAGGTGGGAGGTCCTTGGACTTCCCACAGGGCAGGGAACCCTGACTACTCTTTGGGCTGATGAGGGAGGGTGAGTTGATTGGGGGGAGGGAGAGGGAAATGGGAGGCGGTGGCGGGGAGGAGGCAGAAATCTTAAATAAATAAATAGAAAAATTTCACTACAGGAGTTTGTTCCAAATTTCATTATAACTTCAGATACATACACACACACACAAAAAAAAATCCCCTTCAACAAAAATCTTAAAACGCCCTCCAATGATATATAAGACCATTGGAGCCAAATTTACATTTCTAATCTAGACTGTTTAACTTACAGTGTTAAACATAGCTCTTAATTTATACCAGGCTTGCTATAAGTAGGTTTCTGGAAATGTTGATGAGAGCTATAGCCATAAATTATAAAATTGGGCAACTCTTTAGGAAAATATATGGATGGTGCAGCATACAAAATAATATAGTTACAAAAACATATTCATTGTGCAAAGGTCTTCAAGTAATTGCATATAATTTTCAATGTGAATTTCTTTTAGGATCAAAAAAGACATATCAATTAATGAATTCCATAAGTAACAGAACTGCAACTGCATTTAAGATTAAAGTCTTTATTTTTTTTTTACTGTGTTCATGTGGCCCTGTTTATTATTGCACTGTGGTTTAGTTCACCTAATTGGTGGCCAGGAAGAACATGATTTAACAGAAATGCTGGGACTGGAGAGATAGCACAGTTGTTAAAAGTACATGCTGCACTAACAGGAAGACCTGAGGTCTATTCCCTACCACCCATTTGATAAAGAAGAGAACAACATGGTATAGGCTTGTAATCCTAACCATACAGATATTTGAAAAGAAAGATAATGGGAGCATGCTATACAGCTAGTCATGATGAATGGATGATTTTCAGGGCCAGTGAGAGATCTTGTCTCAAAACATACCTTGGAGAATGATACAGGAAGGTACAAGGAAAGGACCTCTATGTGGAGATACCCAAACTCATGAACTTATATATACATATACAACATACACATAAGTAAATATCTTAAAATTTTAAAAATGAGCTCTGATTAAAACTTCCATAAAAATCCGTTTGCAAGAATTGGATAGTAGAAGATATTTCTCTTTATTCTGCTACTTTGTTGGACAACATTAATTAATTTATGAACTGTACTCATTAGTATGCTTAGTACCACTTTAATATGCAGGTATATATATATGTGTGTGTGTATATATGATATATGTATGTATGATATGCATACATATGTGTGGGTATATATATATATATATATGAATCAATACATAAATACAAACAAAATATAGAAACACAAACATATAATCCATTCTTATTTACAAGAGTTATGCTTTGAGATACTGAGTAAAATCATGAACAATTCAAACTGGTAACTGTGATTTCTTTTCCTATATGTGTGTGTGTGACTACGATACAGTTTAATTTGCATGTTGACATGGGACTTCCATCTGTATGCTATGAATATGTTTTATTACTATTGGTTATTAAAGAAGCTGTTTTGGCCAATGGATTAGTACAGTAAAGGCAGGAGGGAAATTCAAACAGAAATAAAGAGAGGAAATAGACGGAGTCAGAAAGATGCCATGTAGCTGCCAAAGGAGACAGACTCTTACCGGTAAACCACGAGTCTTGAGGCAATACCTAGATTAATAGAAATAGGTTAGTTTAAGATGTAAGAGCTAATTGATAATAAGCCTAAGCTATTGGCTAAGCAGTGTTGTAATTAACATAGTTTCTGTGTGATTATTTCCTGGGAGGCTGGGAAATGAACGAGTAGTCTCTGCCTACAGTATTTAAGAACAGTAAGAGATTAAATGACAAATATGCATAAAATAACAGAAAAATACAAAAGTGCACTATATAAAATCACACCAAAGCAGCCTCTGTTCCTCTTTCATCTTACCTTGTTGCACTGTCAAAATTTCTTTTAAAGGAACTATCTGATGTCTTTTCTGAATTGACAACAACTTGACTCTTGCCCTTTGGTAACACCATTAAACAAACAAACAAACCCAATGAGTACAAACACTGTCATATAAAAATAGTCAAACTTGTTACCAAAGTAGCTAAATGATTAACAAGTGGCTGTCATGCATTTTGTGTATGTGCTGAACAAAAAGAATTTGTATGAATCCATCCGGATGGAGTAGAAATGGTGATATACAATTATACTACATAAAATGCACCTAGAGTTCATATTTATACACATATGTATGTAAATGTTTAAATATAAGGTTTTATATATATACGCATACCTGTATATGTTCATGTGTGTATATGTATGTGTGTGTGTGTATATATATATATATATATATATATATATATATTCTATCCCTCACAAGCTTCCCTCTTCTTTTATGAGTCCCTTTTCTACATTCATATCTTTATATTTAACCAAGACTGTTTGTGTGTTTATGAGGTTTGCACAATGCTGTGAAGACTGCTGAACTCATATGTGGGTAGGGTTGAAAATAACTGTCTCTTTTCTAGAATCCATCAGTAAGCAGCCAATAGATCATCAAGGCAGGCTATGGTTCTGTGAGTCTATCCCTGGTTTATACTTGCTTATGACAGGGTCAATCTTGTGCAAGCCGCTATATCTGCTTGAGATCATGATTACAAGGACTATGCCATGAAATGATACATAAACTATCTATTTCAAAAGTTTATTTTGAAGTGATAAGGTGAAGAAGTTTACCCTAGTTATTCTGTGTCCATGTTTTTGTGTTAGAAAGAGAGATAGGAGGGACAGAAGGAGGGGGGAATGAAGGAACCTAGAAAGTAAATTGGGTACATTTGTGAAAGAAAGTCTCATGAAGGGAGCAGAGGTATTCCAATGGTCTCAAACTCATAAACAGAACCTTGTGGAAACTGAAAAGTAGGTACTTGAAAACCAAAGAGAAGGGAATTGCAGCAAAATTGTTTTGTGCTAACCAAAACAAGCATGAGACTATCTTTGGTAGAGAAAGCAAAGTTTTTCTAAAGTCTGGGAGGCAATACTGCAATAAAAATGATTAACTATAACACGACAGGAAGAAATGAACGAACTCTGTTCCAGCATGTTAGACCTCGGGCAGCCTGGCGCTAAAAGCACGGAGTAAAAGAGAGTTCAGTGCAGACATAGGTCTCTAGAAAAACCTGGGGCTCTGTCTTTACTAGATAGTTTGGGATAGAAACAATACATCAAAAACAAGATCTCCTGGAAAGAGTAATAATCCGGGACCCGGAGAAGGACCATGAAACACAGACTTAAAGGTGTTTTTTGTTTTTTTTTTTTTTTACAGTCAAGTAATAATCCTCATGTCAAGCTTTTACTTTTATGGATAATATGTTTTAAATTATCTCCACTGTTGGTTTTCTAAAGCTTTACATATTTTCTTTATCCCAGAATTTCCATATGAAATGATATATTAATAATGTATTCTTTGTTGATTATAATAAGCTGTCAAAATGTTCATATCTATCATATTTTTCTGATTTCAGTCACTTTGAAAAATCAAACTTCTCAATAAAAAGATGACTATAAAAATTATAAGAATATTAAACATGTAAGTTTTCTAATTTATAGGTAATCTGCACATTTTAATCATGTTCATTATAACTAGTATATTACAAATTAATCCATAATTGCTATTTCTTTGGGTTCAGAAATAGGTGACTAATACTGAAACAAGAAACCCATAGAAATGCAATTTTAGATCACCCCCTCCCAGACAGAAATTACTACACCTTTTTAGGTCTTAGGCAAAAATGTGTTGAGGATGGCAAAGTCAAAGCTAAATTAATTCCATAATTTACAAAAATAATCAGACATTACACATTCATAATTGGATATCAAATTCAAGTACCACACTAACTAAGCAGGACAAAGCTTATCAGTCTATGTATAAAATAACAGCAGAAATCTCAGAAGACTGGGGACAACTATATAGTTCAACATAGGTACCAGCTCCCAGAAGGAGGACAGAAAGTGGAGAAGGAAATGTCAGTCCAGCCAAAGAAACAAAGTGTTGCTTTTCTGAAGGTGTAGAAGAGGGACCACATGACTTCAGGACTCACTAGGGATGTCCTGAGGCTGAGCCACAGAGTAGTGGGTGTAGCAACTGTTGAGCAATTTTCCTGCTTAGATGAAGCTTTCTCCAAGAAATGCAGCAACATAAGAAAGTCATATACATGGGAATCAAGTGACCTCAGTAGCAGAAAAGCACTGAGACTGGGAACTAAACTGTACTTTATAAATGTTTAATAAGAGTTATATGCATTTCCATTAGAAATAGAGGAATATCCATGTATCCAAACACAGTTGTTGATCCTTGAGAGATTGTAATGTTTTTGTTGACTCTACTGCTTCCGGCATTATTTAAGAGCATTTTGATGGTGATCAAGGATAGTGATGCCCAACTTTAAAATGACTATATCACTTGAGGATATTGATAATAAGCCAGGTGTTGATTGAGTGAACCTAGTAGGGCTGCATAGCTGGATTCCTAAAGTGCTCCTGTAAAATGTCCTGGGTGCTATTCCTTGACCTGTCCAACCTACACACACAGAGGCAGTTTAGGACGTTAAAATAAATAAGGCTGAAATTTTGATGTACAAATTGATAGAAATCACCCCATTTTCCAAGATATTAAGTTTCTATTAAAAGTAGAAGTTTAGATCTAAGACATTATCTGTGTCTTTGGTTATGCTAATTATACATTGGGGGTGGGGAAAGAAGTTCTTTTAACGTAAAGGTTACTTGGCAATGAGAAAAATTACTCATTACAACTCTTTGGAGAGTTTCTCTATGAAAGACATTCTGTGTGGATTGCGTTGGGGTGGGCTACACAGTCTAGGGGTTGTAACCCACCCGGCAATCAAGTTACTCCAGGATCTCGGAGGGGCGCTACCTGGAAGGGAATGAGCTAAGACAGAAGAAGGAGGCCAAGCAGATTTGTCAAAGCCTCCGTTTATTAGGGACGGGTTACAGTTTATATATGGTAAGGAATGGGGGCAGGGTAACTGGATTCTTGCCGCGTGTTCCAGGTCACGTAGGCCAGGAGGTAGGCTAGGAAGTCAAGTGGCCACACCTGGTTCCCTGGATAGCTGGAATGTGAGGCGGGTTCCGCTAAGAGATTGCTGCTAATTGGGTGAGGGGCATTCTGCAGACTCCCCAGGGTGATGGTTCCTGTAATGATTGTTAGAGGGGAAATGGCTCCTGACAATTCTGTAATTAGTCAGCAAGTCTGACTAGGTACCCTGGAGACCACCTTGAAGTGAGACAGACAGCAGTGAGCAATGGAGATGAGCCTACCTTTGGCAGCATAGACCCCATTCTCCCTCTGATTGGCTGTGTGACTTGGAGCACATCATCAGATCAGATGGAGATATGATTTTCAAAGCAAACTGATTAAAATCAAGGCCCTAAGGTGAGTGTCACAAGAAGAGCTGGTTTGTTTCTTTCTGTACACTACACCTACTGAGTTCATCTCAAGAAAGAAGCTCCCTCACTGATAGGAGAGCTACCTTTGCTGAGCAACACATTCACTTCAAAATGTTTCTCCATTGCTTGAAAAGATAAGATTACATCGGGAAATGTGGAGTGACCGCCGCAAACCACATAGAATCCCTGCAATGCCCAGGGAACCAAATGAGTTCTTCTCACTGACATAGCTTGGTATCTATCTCCACATTAACTAGTTAACTAGAAAACAAGTTCTGTTTACACAAGGCAATTATACTCAGACCTGGCCAGTGGCTTATTCAATGATACATAATTACTGAAACATCACTTCTTGAACATCTATTATGTCACTGGAAATACATTTAATGTACAAAAAGTCAATTAATAGTAAATTTATCGGAAAAGCATAGTAATCCGTTAATGTTGGAAAATTGCATTTGTTACTAAAACAAGTAAATAATACACAGTAAATAAAGCAAACCAGCTTTGTTTAGAAGCAATTTATAAGGATCAACCTTATTAAAACTTAAATATTGGCATTGTCCAGAAAAATAAATTAACAAAGCAGTTTATAATTGTTTTCAGATTGAGCTACAGAAATGTGTGGGTTGAAATATTTTAATTACCTTGATAATTGACTTCTTGGTTACATGAAATAAATCAATAATGATGATATTTAGGGAGGAAAAATTCTACCCAAACTGGCCTTGAGGTCATAAGAATGGGAGTGTTGTCTCTGCCCCTCATTAGCTGCAGTGCTCAGAAAAGTGGCCCCTACACCTTGTCCATACAACACAGTATAACTGGCCCTGAAGGTGTAACTGTGGGAAAACCACCTCTGAGGATGTGAAGGACAGAGAACTGGCCCCCCTTCTTGCTCATCACTTCAAGGGGTTAACTAGCTAGGCCAATGCTGGAGAGCTCACCCTGGCCTTGACTACAGGGGAAAGCATCCCTGTAAATAGTCAGGCCCAGAACCAGGCTTATATCCATGCCGTCTGTGATCTTCTGGAGCACGGAGGTGAGTACCCTGAGGACGCAGGACGGCAGAGGATAACACAGGGAAGCCATAGAATGTCCAGGAAGAGTCCCAGTGAGGACTGCCTCAGCATTGCTGGTGTAGCAGAGACCAGAGGCTTCAAAGCACACCAATGACACTGCAATGAGTGTCTGCATGTAAAGATGTATGGATAAAGGGGTTTACTGCGTGACTCTCTGCGTTACGGTGCATCTTCTTCCGTGGTGAACTTTTCCCCTTCTCCCCCTTTTTTTCTTCTTTATTTCTCTTACATTTTATTTTACTTTATTTTAACGGGGAGTGGACTGGGATCAGGAGGCATAATGTGAAAGACACAAAGAATAAATAAAAAAGTAAAAAAGAAAGAAAGGAAAGAAAACTACCAAAACTTTCCGAAGCTGAACCTACTCTACTGTTGTCATGGCAACACAGGAGAGGAAATAGCTGATGTTCAACAATAAGAAGGAAAAACCTCTGAGAAAACAATGAAACATGACTTGTCATTGCATATATTAGTCAGCCTCCCTAGCATGGCATTTTAAAATCTTCCCAGATGATTGCTAGGTTGTTGACATGAACTTCGTGTAATCTCCTTGTCTTCAAATAGACCAACTCCCTAGATCTTCCGCCATTCCACAAAGCAGCTTCAGTGTGTCTGTACGGAGAGGAGTAGGCGTTCAGAAGAGTCACATCCCTATGAGGACGAACTGCTGTCAGTTGTTCCTGAAATGAACGATGCAGCCGAAATTTCTTCTCTCCAGAGAAGGTCCCAGGCTCAACCTGAACCCTACTTCCAGGGTTGGTAGTAAGAACAAGATTTAGGGCCACAAGAAATGAAGAGGAACTTGGCTGCAGTTTACCTATTTCCCAGATCCTAAGTGTCACTTAACCGTGACAATTATTGCTGTCATATTTTAGCAAGTAATGAGAGGTAGGAAATGCATTGGAATGCAGGAATTCAATGTACTTTCTTGAGATCAAACAATCCGTCAGACAGCATGAAGGACATTTTCATGTTTAAGTCACATACAAGATGAACTGCTACTATGTTCCCCAGACAGGACATAAAGAATAGTGGCATAGAAACACTAATATTTAAGGAAGATAACAATTTAATAAAAGAATATTTTTAAATTAATTTTGTATTTAAAAAGCACACTTTATTCTGATTTTTGGAAAATCTTCTGCTTGATTTTAATAATCACTTGTAATTCACATTTATCGCATCTGAAATAATAACAAAGAATTGATGTAGAAGAAAGGTTATGAACATCCTCAGTATATTAACATTGTAACAGAAGCAGAATTCTGAATGCTCAATAACACCCAAAAAATGTCTTTTCACAGCTTTTCTATCATTGAGTCATTCTAGCTTTATGTTGGTGAAAATATGAATGCAAAGTTATTTGATTAATAAAATTAATTTGCTGTCAACAGTACAAACTAATATACAAAAATCTTGTTCAAAACAATGCTAAATACTCAAGGATATTTCAAAAACATCTAGAAAGATGAATAGTAGTTTACTCATTCCATAATTAGTTCTGAGCTTGCTATAGAAGCTAGTCATTAAATATCTGAATTCTATTTAACATAATTGATATATATGCATATGTAATACTCCTGATTAGAATCGATTCTATAAATAATGCGTGACATTTACAGCACACATCATTCTGATTTGTTTTCAATACTTATTTTAAAATATATATGACTTTTATTTCTGTATCTGATTTCTGAAAGAAGTAGACAAAATATTCACGGAAGTTTTTGGTATTCAATGACTACTTGATTTCTATTTAAATATATTCAAAGAACTCAAACTAGGGGCATCATCATTCAACAAAAAAATCAATTAAAGTCAAAAAATTTAATAGAAGTTAGTTTTGACCCCCTTCTCTCTTGCTAATCAGATAAGTTTATCTTCGAAATGTAGCAGTTTGGCCATTCTATAACCCCATGGAGCATAAGTTTCTCACTTTGCATTTTACTTTTACTTTGGAGATTTTCTTTATTTCTCTCATTTCACTTATCCAATTTTCTTACTATTATCTTTAAACCACTCACTTACCTTTGGCAAATCTCTTTACACTGGCTTAAAAATCCCTCAATAACTAAAGAAGAAAAAGCTTGAATTGGACTTTTCCAAGTCAGTATCCTTAGAATTAACTGTTTGATGCTCTACTATCTTTTCCTCAACCCTTTACATTGTTAAAGATTTTCAACAAAGACAAGTTCTCATCAATAAAGGTCTGAATATTTATATTCTGCTATATGTGACAGGTTTGCTCTGTTGTTTTGTAGGCCAGTAATTATTTGGAAAATAAACTCTGTGGTTACAAAAATATGAAAAATCTAATTTAATAACTTTTCTGTAAGCACAAAATTATCTATCCCCCATTTCCTAGTGCCTAGATACGTGTGTGTGTGAGAGAGAGTGTCAGTGTGAGTATGAGTGTGTGTGTGTGTGTGTGTGTTATGCTCAGGGTGAATAACAAATATAAGAATTCAAACTAACCATGAATATGAGATGAAGAATTCATTTTTCCCAGTGCAAACAAGGGCCTTCATAATAGCCCATACCCTCTATTAAAAGAAAACACCATAAACCCTAGATAACTTTTAAGAAAGTGAATGTATTTCTCACAGTTCTGGAAGCTGAGACACCTAACTTCAAGTCACTACCAGATTTGGTCTGTGTTTGATAGAAGTGTCCTTTTAGGCATTTTCTGACACTAGGAAGCAAATGAGCATCTCTCCTAAGTCATATATAACAGTCATGGACTCCATCCCCATTTCCTAGTCACTTCTCCAAAGCCCCATCTGTTAACAGCATCAGTTTGGTAATGAAGGTGCAATAGGTCAGCAGCAGGTCCACCTTCGGGTGGGCTAATGAAGTGGCCCCTTAAATGCACCTCAACCAAAGAATGAATAAAGGAAGTGTGACACATTTACATAATGGATTATTTCTCATCTGTAAAAACAACAACATCAGAAAATATTAAGGCAAATGGATGGAACTAGAAAAAAATCATACTGAGTGAGTTAACCCAGACCCAGAAAGACAAACATGGTATGTAGTCTTAAGTGACTATTTGCTCTAAAGTAAAGGATAACTATGCTACAATCCACAGGCTTAGGGAGTCTAGGTAACAAGAAGGGCCTGAAGCAGAACACACGAATCTCTCTGGGAAAGGGAAATAGAAAAGATCTCCTGGGTAAACTAGCATAGGTATGGACTTGAGGGATCTAGTTGGCGGATGAGTGGAGGGAGGGAGCACTGAAATAGATGACTGGAAAGGGGACATTTGGGAATCCAGTAGAAACCTGATACAAGGGAATCTCCCTGGAATCTACAAGGATGACCCCATCTAAGAATCCTAGTAATAGGGGATATGTAACCTGAACTGGCCATTTTCTATGATCAAACTGTCATCAGAGGACCTTTATCCAGGACCTGATGGAAACAGAAGCAAAGACCCACAGTCAAACTGTAGTCTAAGCTCAGGAAGACTACTGAAAAAAGGGAGAAAGAATTGAAGGAGCCAGAGGGATCAAGCACATCATAAGAGAACCCACAGAAACAAATAACCTGACTCATAGGAACTCACAGAGTCAGAACCAAAAACCAGCAATCCTCCAAGGGCCTGACCTGGTCCATACACATGTGTGTGACAGTTGTATATCTTGGACTACTTATGGGACTCTTAACAATGAGAACATGGGCTATCCTTAATGCTTTGGCTGGCTCTTAGGGACCTATTCCTCATAGTGATTTGCTTTGCCCTGCCTTAACACAAGGGAAGGTGCTTATTCTCACTGCAACTTGATATGCAGTGCTTTGTTGATACCCTTGGAAGGCCTGCCCAGAAAACAGAAATAGAGGAGTGGATTGGGTGGGGGAGAGGAATCTGTGGTTGGGACCTAGAATAAATACCTACACATACATAAATGCATAATACATACATACATACATACATACATACATACATACATACATGATAATAATAAAATGGTGGAGTTCTAAAATCAATATGAAAAGAGGGTTAGGATTGCTAAGGGAGGTAAAAAAATGTAAGAAAAGAACAAACTATCAGACATGCACTCCATGCTGAAAAAGAGCCCAGTCATCTTATGTGATGTTAAGCCTGAGATAATGTTGCAGAGTCCAGGATGGATTAGGGGAATGGAAACTATTATTGATCTTGGAGCAGCTGGCATCCTGAGGGTCTTCCTGGTGGAATGATTATATGTTACTCCAGGATAATGCCTGTTTCAAAGAAAACACGTTGCTAGTTAAAACTTTTATACTTAACTTGTTCATTGCTTTTCTATGATTAGTGATTTTTTTTTTTATTACTGAGTCATGGTAAGAAAACTGAGGATAGGAAGCAACATCATATGAACTGGTAACTCACTCCTTGGAAATAAGTGAATAAACACAGACATCCCATAATACCAAAATTATTTTGAGGTGCTGAAACGTGACCTTCTTAACTAGGAAAACGTTTGTAAAACAAGGTTTCTCTTATCAAAGCGAGATTTAACTACCATTGTGGTTGAAAAGTTTATTTGCACATGTGTCAAAAAAAAAAAAAAAGAAACAGGTACCTCATAAGTGAAACTAAGTTCAAAGGGAGTGATTTAATTGTGTACTGCAACCACCAGGTGTTGCATGCAGTCACACCTCATAATAAGACATTTCCCCATCGCGGGAATTCAGCTTTACTGCACATTCAATCATGTTTCCCAATAGGTATTTTTGTTCAGTGTTTCTTTCTTGCTGGTCTTATATCAGAAGTAGGTAACATGATGGGGGGAAAACTCATTTTTGCTTAAGTGTTAATGTGTTTTGCGTATTCGCTAAGTATCATTTATGTGATGGATGGTTCTCACTCAATGCTATGCACATGTGCACTTTTTTGAGAAACTAGATGTTAGAAGTGTATAAAAAAACAGAAAAATATGTAGGCTGCTAGACATAAATGGAAATTAGAAATCTGACTCAAGTTGATGGAACCAATAAAGCATTCATATTCCATTTACAAAATGGAGAAAATGTACCTCTTCCCTGGACAAAAAAAAATAAATAAATGTATACAGAAACTTGTACCTCCTCTTACAATACTTGCTGAGCATATAAACTGAAGCAGATCTGAACATTGCAGGAAGGTGGCAGTTCCTTCCTATATATGAGAAAACCCGAAAATCTACCGATAGTCAAAAAAAATACAAAATTCTTCAGAGATTAAAAAAAATAAAATTCCAAGTATAATCTTTGGTTTTCTCTACTTGTGCAATATGTAATTCAATAAAGTACTTTTAAATGTTCTACTGAGGGGCTGGAGAGATGGCTCAGCGGTTAAGAGCACTGACTGCTCTTTCCAGAGGACCTGGGTTCAATTCCCAGCACCCACATGGCAGCTCACAACTGTCTGAAAATGCAGTTCCACAAGATCTGACACCTTCACAACAATGCACATAAAATAAAGTTAAATAAATCATTTAAAAATGTTCTATTGATAAGGTAATAATATTCTAAATGGACAATTTAGTGATTTCTTTTTCCATTGCCTTAATCTAGAATGTTGTAAGAGTTGATTACTACCATTGTCCTCTGTTTACAGGCGTGTAGTCTTGAAATTAAGTTCACAGCAGTGGGAAAGAATGAGGACAAGAGAGTGATGCTCTGGACGACGACTCTCTACTCACTAATCACCGTCAGTTTTCAGTGTAATGAAGGACATCTTTTTAGTCTTCATAAATTACTTCTGTAGCTTCTACCTGATTCCCAACGGAACCATAACTCCCTCCTCTGCAGATATCCAGATGTCTTTTTTTTCCACTTTTATTGTATCAATCTTTAAACATTTTCTCAGTCAATGCCAAGGTCAGGTCTTGTAAGGACCAACAGACAACTCCGGCCATACCTCATACACTGTTGCCCTAAATTTTCAACATCAGTCATGAAAATACCCATTTTCACTATTGCCAATTTGATTACACCTTTCCTATATGGTTAAAATGATGTGAAGATCACTGTGGAAATTATAAAACACTGGACTAATTGTACAAGCTAGTGCTTGTTCAATATGCATGCAGCTGAGGCTATGCTGGCATATGAATCCTGTAAATCAGAAAATTTCAGAAATAATGTATAAGATACTGTGAGGTATATAGAGAGCATAAAGAACATGTTATCACCTACAGTGCATGTGTATTAGAAGTTTCTTTATATCACTTCTAACTAATATAACATAATCATGTCCCAATTTTTTGTAAACAAATTGCTTGCTTTCAATTTCCAGTACATACATAGAATCTACGTGTGAAGGTAATGAAGGAAGAAATGGAATACTTTACCCTTTGATAAAGGATTGAGCAATTGTGAGCACTGTAAAAATAACCAGAAAGAGTCCTTTGCCATTCATCATTCAGAAACTTCATTGTGAGAAGTGCATTATGTTAGACTAGAGTATGACCACATGTATATAACTTCACAGTGCTCCACTTCTCAAAACTGTAGTTTGGTACTCTGAAATATCTTTCACCTTGTATCTAACAGAGGCGCTAGAAGCTTAGCCAGCAGTTCAAAGCATTCAAAGATACTGACACCCTTGCCCTTGACTTATATGAGTTTTTGCCCTAGGCACGAATTAACCATATTGTCCTACTGAAAAGGAAAAGATGTAAATAAAGAAAATAGCAGATAGGAGGTTATAAAAGGAGCAGTTTTTTAAATTCCCCTTTTTATGCTATGACGGATACAAATTTTTATCTGTTGCTATGATAAAAATACATGAGCAAAAAACACCATAGAAAGAAAAAAAGGCATTTTTTTGCCTCATAGCTTTAGAGGTTCCCATTGATAGTTAGTGAGGTTCTGTTTTCTGGGTGTTGAAGGAGAGACCTGCTTGTTGGTTCTGGCCATCTGGCTAATAGACTTGAAATAATCACAAAGACACTGTATTATTTAAATCACGGCTTGGCCCGTTAGCTTTAACTTCTTATTAGCTAACTCTTACATCTTAATTTAACCCATTTCTAGTATTCTGTGCATCACCATGAGGTCGTGGCCTACCAGCAAAGTTTCAGCACCTCTATCTCTGGTGACTCCATGGCTTCTCTCTCTCTCTCTCAGCTTTCCTTCTCCCAGCATTCAGTCCAGTTTCCCTTGCCTAAGTTCTGCCCTATCAAAAGGCCAAGGCAGTTTCTTTATTCATTAACCAATAAAAGCAGCACATAAACAGGTTAACCTCGCATATAATCTGGGGGCCTCTGCAAGGTAGCATATTATGATAAACATATGTAAGCAACACTGAAATGTAAAATATGCTGATCATAATCTACATTCCAAGGCTGCATCCTCAATGGCTTACCTTCCTTCCACAAGGCCCCACTTTTTGAAAGTTCCATCATTTCCCCGATCCAGTCACAAACTGGCAACTCAGCCTCCAGAAGCTGGTCTTGAGAGATACTTTAGTTCCAAACCATTACCTAAACCTTTTCTTGTTTTATAGAATGGGAAACATAAATTTAAATCCGAGTGTGTTAGCATGGATCTGCCTCATCTTCAGACATCAACACACTGGAATTAAGTCTTTATTGCATGAACATTTAGTTCATTTCCGTTTTAAAAAATCAGAGGCTTTCCTTCACAGGGTCACCTTGCTTTGGTCTCTTTTGAGGGCCCTTCCTCTTCTTCTGCTGACTTTCTGTCCCATAGGACCCTATCCATAATTATGGTCCTCTTCTAAAGAAAGATTAAGTAAAATACCACTAGTTTTTAAGAGAAATGGACTAGATGTCTACCACTTAAGCATTTCATAAAGTGTTCCCTTTTTCCATAAGAGAGGAAGAATTGGCAGTAAGTTACTTCTACGCTATCCGGTGCCTCTTAGCAAGACTAACTCTGTTGTAACACTAACATCTGTCAGTTTTCCCAGAAGACTGTGTGGGATACCAAACAGCTTTGGTCTCTGGATGTGAGACTTAGTCATCAAATCATGTTCTTGGCAATTATCACAGTTCTGTTATACAAAGATGTGGCTAGCATGGACAAACAGTTCTCAAATTTGGGCAGGCATTCAAATCACCTAGTGGGGCTTAAGTTTCCCTGATCTCTATGCACCTCTCCTCAAACTCTGGATTATTAGAGTTAAGGTAAGGCCTGACAATGTGACTTTTGAACAAGCTCCCAGACGATCCTCATGATTCCTACCCAGGGAACACTGCCTGAGAAACAAGCATGTATTTCAAAATCCGCTCTGCTATAGAGGGACACATCTTCTGTCTTGAATTCTATTATTATTCATAAATATTACAAAACAGCACATCATAAATTGTATTTTATAATCCATAACAATTTGTCGTGTGCTTATTTCCTGCCCCGTTGCATGACAAGCATTTTGAATATATTAAGATTTGTTGACCTATACACTCTAAGAGTTAAAGAAAATAACCACAAATTTTAGCTATCAATTTAATGATAGCATTTTCCATCTTCAAAAGATGTAGCTATCACAGTGTTAACGAACACACTAGAGTGTTCTTAATAAAGTCATTTTGACTTAATCACTTCCAGAATGACAGGCAGTTGTCTTTGCTTTTAAATTTAGCTTGCCAGTAAAATAGGTTGTGAGATCTTTACATATGTGGGTGAATAAATTGCATTCTAAAATACGTGAGGTTTCTTTCCTAATATTGGCACTCAATGTTTTGTTTTAAATCTCAGTTTTACTGCCTTGAATTGGTGGTGATTAAGTGCTTTTATTTTCAAAGACCTCAGGGAAATCTTGAACTTAAAGGAAAGGCTATCGGAATTTTAGCTGTAGCAGGAGTGGCAACAGGGCTCTGTTATCAAGAGTGCTAATTATTTATTCACACCTGGTTCACCACTGATTAACAAAATCTATTAAGGCCTTCCCTTGAAGACCTATCTGTTGACATGTATTTGCAGCTGTTGTTGATTTTTTTTTCCAAATTAGCACATTATGTGTTTGGAAAACAGACCAAAACAGCTGCAATGTCTGAATGCATTTATTCTGTATGCTTCTCGGAATGCTATTTAAGTTGCGTGGCAAATGATGAAGTCAGGGGGAAATGCACTGTTAACTCTGCGCTGCTACTACCCTGAGTCTCGCGGAAACGGAATGATAAGAAAAACATTAAGAGTTCAGCCTTCGCTTTGGATACAGATTCTCCACGTTTCAGAGGCCTGCCCTTCAATAATACCTATAAAACAACCTTCCTACAGACAGTCTCACTTTATGTTAGCAAATCCTGGAAAATATAGTTGAAAATAATTAAAAATGGGCATAAGTGTTTATTAAAATACCATTACCTTGTTTTTCATAAAATGTAATCATTAAAGCATTATTGGCATCATGGCCCCTTCTAACGTCTTCTACCTTCAGGTTATAACAAAAAAAAAATGCCATTGTTAAAGGCTACATTAACAATTGAAAATATTTTTTGTGTGTTTCAAGTATTTAATATTGCTACTTTATTATTGCTTCCTGGAGTGAAATACGTGGCATTTCACATGGTTTGGAAATCTTCTACCTGCAAAGTTTGTTATTGATCGGGACTCAGGAAGACTTAGAAGTCAGGGGATCCTCCTTCACGTTAAGATATTGTACATACCAATCCCTTCTGTGCTAGGTAAGCAGGACAATGAGAGAAGTAGTCTGAGATATGGATTAAACTTCCCCTCACATATGCTTCTCCTTTATCTTATATTGCAAGTCATGGAAAACAGGTGGCTCTTGCTGATCCTCTATAGTAGGTCCCATTTCCCAATAATAGTGGTGTTACAGAGATGACAGACGGGACTGCAGGTGGAAATTCTTCTGTTATCATTGCAAGCTCTGACAGTACAATGTTCTCTCAGTCATTACTTCCATGGAATAATAAAAGGCTTTTTTTCCCCCAAATTGCAGTGGAATAGATTCACATTCATCTTTATTAGAGACAGGTGTTGTCTAATTAGCATTATCTGTTTGCGTCATGGTTCTTGTCACAGACATGCTCACTAGATCAGACATACACATCTGTCCTTGTAATTAATTACACAGAGAAGGACAAGATCATTTTTAAATAGCAATCACATTTCAGGCCACTGCTCTTTGTCTATAGTGTTTCTCTAACCTGAAACAAACTTTGCATGCTTCTTTGCCTACATGACATTTGTCTATGTCATTCACGTTAACCAGATGCTGTCTGTGTAAAGCACAAGGGGAGTCTGTGAGGAAGTTTACTGGAAAACTAGACGTTAAAAAATAAAAGGAAAATCAAAGCAATTCTATATGATTAAGCACACAAAAAAATGGCTTTATCTTGACTAATCTCCCTACAAAAAGAAAATCCTAAAGAGAAACATTTGATAGCCAATCTTATTTATCGATGCACATTATGCTAGTCGGCATAGAGATAATCTGCACTATGTAATGTTCGCTTCTTTTGCCAGAAAATAAATCCTAGAAAATTCCTGACAAATTAGAAGACTTTGGATACGAGAAGGTACATGAAAAACTTAGGTTCAGTCTCAGTGTCAGCTCAATTATAGATTCCCAGCAGCTTCTACCCTGTTGGCTTTTTCTTTCTTCTGAATAATTATATTTAGGTTAGTTGTAGTCTGTACTGTTTATCTTAGTAAATATAAATGTATAGTCTAAATTGTAATTGCTTCATATTTTATAGGTTTGCTTTTCACCGTGGACTGAACATGTTTTCAAATTTTTATAATATAAAGCAGGAACAGCAAGGTAATGATGGTGAGATGAGAGTTGGGCTTAAATAGGCTTACTAATCATGACTTTTAAGACACACTATGCAAATAAAATATTTTAAAATATACTTTGGCATGTTCACAGATAAGAAAAATATCCTCAGAAAAGACAATCCTTCACAATATTCTGGTGTTCTTAAATGACTTACTATAAAATTATAACTATATGATGGATTAGCTTACATTTTCCCATCATCTAATAAATTCATAGAGCTCATGATCTGTATTCAGTTTCTGTTGCAATGACAAATACCACAAATTGAGTAATTTACAAAGAAAATAATCTGAGTTCTCATAGTTCTAGGGGCTGGGACATCCGAGGAAAAGATGTCACCGTCTGCTGAGTGTCTTCCTGCTCTATCATGATACATGCACAGGTATCGTGTAGCATACTGCAAAAAAAAAAAAAAAGAATTACAGATAAGGAAGTGAGACAGAAACAGGAAGCTTGATGTCATAACAACTCATGGTCAAGGTAATGAACCCACATCAAGAAAGTACATTGATCCATTAAAATTTTGAATCTTCCTGATTTAACACTTCTTAAGGCTCAGAATTCCCAGTACAACCCATTGCAATTTCATTTCAGCTTGAGTTTTGGAATAGATTGTCAACTCATGTTAAGCAGTATTTCGTATGATTGCCAATGATACCTGCTTCATGATTCATACAAAGGTATGATTCCCCTTGTCCTGTCGCGTTTCTTGTGGATAGAAACTAACAAACATGAGATGAGAAGATGCCAATTATGAAATTAGGTTTTAGAAGACAATGACACCTCCCTTATCCCCATTTCTTTCTCTCTCACTCACTGTCTCTTTTCTCTTCTTTCCTCCCTTCTTCTCTAGATAGATAGATAGATAGATAGATAAATAGATAGATAGATAGATAGATAGATAGATAGATGATAGAGATGATAGATAGATAGACATATATTCTATTTACTTTCTTGCTCTGATAAAGCAAGCTACTGTGTGTTGATCTCTGCAAACTATGCTAATAACTAAAATTTTTTTCTTTTGTATTTCAAGTATTTCTTTATTTTAGCAAGCAATCTGCCTGGAGTAAAAAAGATGGCATTTCATATAGTTTGCAAACCATCTTTCTCTACAGTCCTTATATTTATCTAGACTCAAGAGGACTTTGGGAAAGGCAAAGGATTCCCCTTCAATTTCAAATATTGTGCAGACCAATTACTTCCATATAAAATTGAATAAGACAAGTAAGGGAAGTGGCCTAAGATTGGAGTTCAATTAAATAACCTGTAAAGAATTGAGACACTCAGGCAATCACTTCAAAAGAAACAGTCTTACCTTCTAGCATGTGAATGGGGTTGAAGTTTAATTCTGTACTTGAACCTTGAAATAATCACTGCCCAATGATGACTTTGACTGTGAGGGTCTCTGAAGAAAATAAACAAACAACAACAATCATAAGTCTAAATCAGTGATGATTGGCAAATTCATAGGGAATTTAAATTGAGGTGAAAATTTAACTAGAATATTGAAAAAAATAAAAACCATTGCTAAAAATATTAATGAAGTAACATGTTTGTATTCTGTGTACAATCTTAGTTTTTTCATTAATAGTGTCATAATAATTCTTATACTTGTCTTCTATATGTAAGTACATGGGATTTGAATTCAAATTCTTAAGTTTAAAAGCAAGTTCTTTTATCCACTGAACCTTTTCCCTGGACTTAGGAGTTGTATGAAAAACTTTTCTTGGGGAAACGTGAACAAACACCTCTTTACCACAGATATGAAATCAACAACAGAGCAAGGGGGAAATACCACCAAAGTCCAACTGGGTCAATTAATGATTTTTATAAGGGTTACTTATAATAAAATGGGTGAGCAGTTTCTTACAAGAACAAATCTCATAAAGCTGTATCATTACAGTCCACCCTAGAATGGGTGACAGTTAAAAAGCCTGGAAACATGGAGAATGCCACACAATCTGCAAAAAAACTCAAAGAGTGAACTGCCTTACTGAGAAAAGCACTAAGCCATGTGGCTAACACAGACAAGAATTATGGTATAATGTAAGATGTAAGAGTGAATTAATAATAAAGCCTGAGCTAATGGGTCAACCAGTTTATAAATAATGTAGGCTTCTGTATGTTTCTTTGGGACTGAATGGCTGTGGGACCGGGCAGGACAGGAACCTCTTACAACAAATGGTGACAACATGGACAATTACCACCATATAAAACCTGAGAGAGTTTGGTAAGTAATACTAGGCACAGAAGAACAGAGTTAAGCATGACTTCTTGTAAGCAACATTTTCTCAGGTGGGCTTTGTTTGCTAGAGGCAAGCATGTGTCAAGAGAGGCTTCCTGACTCAGATTTAACTGCAAAAATCTTTCAGCCCTTTTAATAGGCCCCAGCAGCAAACACTTAAGGTCTTTATGAATAGCCGACAGCATGCTTCTTGGTGGTAGCAGGGACCTTGACACTCCATAGAGTTGTGGCAATAAGCATGGCTCCCATTTTATGACTGTCATGAAGTTAGACAGTCAGAAATCTAAGGAATGGGGGTAGATCCAGCTGCCAAAGCCATGGCATTAATCCTAGCCATATTGCTTTGCAAATTAAAAACTCATAGGATCAGAAAAAGAAAGATATAAAAGATTCAGATGTAAAACAAACCTTTAAATGATTTACAGTATGTTTAAAAATATATGTAAGCTTGGGAGAGAAAAGAAAAAAGGATAAAGTCCGAGAGAGAGAGAAAGAGAGAGAGAGAGAGAGAGATAGAGAGAGAGAGAGAGAGAGAGAGAGAGAGAGAGAGAGAGAGAAATTGGGTGTGGTGGCACACACCTTTAATTGCAGAACTTGGGAGGCAGTGGCAGGCAGATCTCTGTGCATTCAAGGACAGCCTAGTCTACAGAGTGAGTTCCAGGACAGCCAAAGATACACAGAGAAACCTTGCCTTAAAAAAACAAAAATTAAAAATAAAATAAATAGACTTTAAAATAAAGCCATATAAAGATGAAAATCACACAGAGAATCTGGATATTGTTTGTTATTGTGTTGTTTGAAATATTTGACAGCTGAGGAAGAAGCAACAGCTGCTTAAAAACATTTGATTATAAATGCTACTGAATGTTTTTCTTTGGGTTCTCCTTCTTATTTAGCTTCTCTAAGAACCCGAATTATAGGCTCAATGCCCTTTAATTTATGGCTAGAAACCAAATATGAGTGAGTACATCCCATGTTCCTCTTTTTGGGTCTGGCTTACCTCACTCAGGATACTGTTTTCTATTTCCATCCATTTGCCTGCAAACTTCAAGAAGTCCTTGTTTTTTACTGCTGAGTAGTACTCTAATACTAGACCTGGATGGAGGTGGGTGGTCCTTGGACTTCCCACAGGGCAGAGAACCCTGATTGCTCTTTGGGCTGACTAGGGAGGGGGACTTGATTGGGGGAGGGGGAGGGAAATGGGAGGCGCTGGTGGGGAAGAGACAGAAATTTTTAATAAATAAATAAATAAATATAAATGCTACTGAATTAATCAAACACATATATTTTAAAAAATTCCTTGACTTCAAAATTTAAGTCAAAAATATGTTACTTTGGAGAAGAAGTTTTGCTTTTGTTTCCACAGGAAATGAGAAGTTGTGGATTCATTCCGGGTTAAGAAAACTGAGGTTTGATCAAAGAAGATCCCCTGAAAATATAGGAGCAGATGGCCCAGATGATCCAACATTTCAGAGGACCTCTATTGGAATTTCCTCTGAGATCTACATCTAGAACAGCCTCAAGACTGTTGGCTGAGATGATCAAGCCTCACAGAACATTCCGGTCAGGAATTAGCCAAAATCCTAAATTTTCTTTAGGTCCCCATAAGCTTAACACCCCCCCCCCCAGTCATCAGGAAATATCCTGGAAAACTATGCCCACATTCCCAAAGAAATGGATTATGGATGTTTTTCTCTGTTTAGAATATGGTTACAAGTTGTTATAGATAGTGATCAGGGAAAAAGTTAAACAAAGGAAATTAGATTCCGAGTTTTTGTTTTGAAAAAGAAGGGGAAGTGTTGTGGAAAAATGGCCTTGTACCCTGTAAAGATTTGTCACTTATATTGGTTTAATAAAATGCTGATTGGTCAGTAGCAAGGCAGGAAGTATATAGGTGGGGCAACCAGAATAGAAGAATCCTGAGAAGACAATAGGTTCAGTTTGCAGTCATCACCCAAACACATCTAAATCAGGTGTGTAAACCAGAAGAAGCAAGGTGAGAATGCCTCACTGATAAAGATACCAATCCACGTGACTAACACAGACATAAGATGTAAGAGGTAGCTAATGAGAAAGCCTGAGCTAACAGGCCAAACAGTTTATGTGTTTCTTTGGGACTGAATGGCTGTTCAACCAAGTAAGACAAAATCCTCTGTCAACAGTGTCCTTTTTGGCTCAGTTTGTGTGAGCCTCTTCCAGTCATCTCAGTTTGTCTTTATTTCTTTTAAGCAATTCAGCTGGCCCTGCTTCTTCTAGGGTCTATGCTTTTATGAAAGTCTTCATACATTTCAAAGTTTATTCAAGTTCTATACAGCATTTTCTCCAGAATCTAAAAGGTAAAAATATAAGAATGCCTGTTATAATTAATTTCAAACTATTCTTCTGCACACTAATTAAAGATCAGAACAACTGTGTTTTGTTTCTTTTTTTCACTTTTAATTTGTTTTTTTTTTAAATGCTAACAAAATCATTTGGCTTTAAAAGAGCATATTTCCATTCTATTATAAAATAAACAATCATGTCACAAAAGTTGATTGTATAGTTATGTACATAAAAACTGTCATTTTTGACTTTAAGCTTTCATTTCAATTCTCAAACCTTTAGTGGAATAAAAATTTTCCAGCTTAAAACTAGGAGTCTACTTCAGCAAAACAATAAGGAAAAGAGGCAACTTTACCTTTTTAAGAAAAAAAAGTGTCAACTCTCTATATGGGAAAATTTAATTGGTCACAAATGTTAAATAAGATTATCCAAAATTCATGGGGATTTAATTTTATAGTACTTCAAGTCTCTATGTATTATTTCATGTAGAGTTCCTTTCTTGTACAAACTAATTACAAAACAGAACTAATGCCAGGTTTAGTGCTTGGCAAATGTTTTTTGCAGCACCTGAGATAACCTTGTAATGTCACTTATGACACAATTGGAATTTTTATTGTATTTGAACTTTTCTGAAATTTTTAAATATACATTTGGGTGTGTTGCACCACTGAAATCAGGGCCATGAATGCTATATATTTCAAAAATAGCAATAGATAATGGAGATGATGATGATGTTGATGATGAGGATTTATGACATGTGCATGAATATGTGTGTGTTTTATGATTTGAGCAGTTCTTGTGTATATATTTTTGCAGTTCTTAGTGTTAAAAGTGCAGCTTGCTTTTTAATAAGAGCCTTTTACACTTACATGCATGACATTTACATAGGGTGGTATCATCACCACAAATAATTATGCATTTGTTTAGAAACTTCAATTTCTAAATCTACGTAGAACACTGCTTTATCATTGTTTCCTTCTTTCATATCATTATTGTCTAATATTTCATTGTCAGATACAAGATTTTATCACTTAGAACCTATAAAAACTTTAGATTTTCTAAATAAATGTGAATTTTTTATTTGAAATTTTTATTTGACAGAAGCCAGTGTCCTTTTTCAAAGGAAAAATAAAGTACCTCTTTTATATGTTAAACTGATACTGTATAATTTAATGGCATATTTAAATGGATTTTGAAACTTTAGAATGTCCTGTAGAAAATGCTTAGCTCTTTAAACAAAGGTTTGGAAACCCAGACTTGCTGCCACAGTCAGTCTCCAGCACCCATGTGATGCATGAATGACTTGGAAAATCAGGCTTTGGGGTTTTCATTATTTCATAAAGCAAAAGAAATAATATCTCTTTCATGTTGTTTTCATAATCAATATGTGAGGAGCAATTAAAAGAATCTGGCGAATGCCTGGTGCTGTGGAAGAACTGCCTTTTTTTTTCTCTCCCAATGTATTAAATGCAAACTTAGGTCGCACATAGAAATTCAAACTGTATCACATTGTTTTCTATCACACATAGAAATTCAAACTGTATCACATTGTTTTCTGCCATTCTTTTTTTTTCTAACAGTGTTACTCAGGCTGACATGCACTGTGACTTTGATACAGACTGATGACATGGGGATACGTAATATAGAAAGCAAAAACTCATATCTGATATATAGAGTGCTAAAGATCATGTCACCCCTTTATAATTTATTGAATCTAAACGGAAAAAGCAAGTTAGTTAACAGGTTCCTAAAAGCATAGCCAATGACACTCATGCCTACATTTGAATGAATGGATAATTCTTTTTAAATTGAAAATTTGATTATACAGTGTAATCAAAAATTTAGCAATGTTTGAGTATTGATTACATGCCAAACATTACAACCTGCTAGGGGTACCTTGGAAATTATCTAATGCTTTGGAAACATATCTAACCCAAATACACAATTTCTTTTTTGACACCTGTAAGATATGCAAACCTTCCTAGCCTCGGTCCTCCTGTCTCAGTGTTAGGATTATTGACAACTAGAAAGTGTATCTAAGATAAAAATAGTATTCATTTGTAAGAGTTTGTGAATAAATATTATTGGAAAAATATATTTTGTGACCTAAAATAGATGATGGCGTGAAGAAGCATCTAAGCTTAAAAAACAATAGTATTCATTAGCAATGGCATGCAGAGAGATACACATTATCCGAAAACAAACTTTGTACAAACAGTACTAGTTAGGAAGGGGAATTGGGAAAATCTCTACAGGAAGGTAAACATGTCTAATGCCTTATTCCCAGTTTCCATGCAATAGATAAAAATAGCTTATCTCTTTTTCTTTCTACTTCCAACAATATTTATTCTCTCATCTTTCCTGCCCCTTCTTTCATCAATTACAAATGCATGTTGCTAATAAGTAGTTAGTTAATTTAGAAAGTCTTAGCAGCGTTTGCTAATTTCCATCTCAGCCACAGTCATTTAATCATCCTAATTATAAGCAACAGTGCAAATATTTCTACCACTGCAAACTCCATGCCTTGTCCCTAAACCAGAACCCTTACTTATTAAAAACTAAAAATTCAGTGGTGAATATGTAACTACACAGGTATATCTAATGCCTTATTACCCATTTCCAGGCAGTAGATAAAACCAATTTATTTCTTTTCCTCCCCAAACTCTCCTATATTTATCCTCTCGTCTTTCGCACACTCTCTCTTCCAACACCAGTTTCAAATTACACCTCTCTTTTTCAGTACATCACATTCTAACCTCATTTGGCTCTCCAAGCATGCTTCTCAAGTTATCCGCCAGTGTGAACACTTCATTAAGGTTGGAAACACTTACTTGTAACTAGAGAAGTTATTTTGACAACTCTAAGACTTTCTTTGGGGAGACTAAAACTCAATTAACAATCCTTCCATACCAACCAATCTGCCTGTCCATATTCTTCTTCCCAACTGAAACCTACTCAAACATTTTATGAAGCGTTCTCACACTGTCTTTACCTGTATTTCCTTGATGTTTTTGCACTGGTGAACAGAATTTTACATGTGGCTTTGTAATTTGCATCTGTTTCCATGCTGCTATGGAAAGAATTCACTTTGCAAATAAGGTAAATGCAAAATAGCAGAGACTCCATTATTTTAGGTATTAGAATGAACACCTAGAACAGCATACCCAACTGAGTTGAACAAACAGAACAGATAAAGGTCTACTTAGGTTCAGCAGTTCTCAAACACATTGATCCTGCAATGACTTAAATCTCTACACCACTGTTAAGGATCTCAGGAAAAGCACTCAACCAAATAGTATTTATTATATTCCCAATTAAAAGAGAAGTGTATGAAACTTTAAGTTAGTATTTTATTTAAAATAAAATATTTGATATAAAATATTTATTGTAAAAAGCAAAACAATTAAATCTTCTGTCTGCATTTTAATTGCTAATCTGTCTTAGACTATGCAAATATCTTAGTTTAATATAAACATAGAAACAATGTAACTTCTTTCTCATATATAGGGAGGTTCGAAAGTTCAAGACAAAAAGAAGCCTCAGCCAGTATATTTGGTATGTGAAGAGCACCTGCTCCATTTCTTACATAGAGTAAATGCCAAGGAAAACACCTTAGTTGATGTGGGATTCCCCTCTGTATGCTGTGAATATCATTGGTTAATAAAAAAAAATTGTTTTAGGCTTGTGATAGGGCAAAAGAATAGAGCTAGGTGGGAAAACTAAAGTGAATACTGGGAGAAGGAAGGCAGAGTCAGAGAGAAACCATATAGCCCCACCAGATACAGACATCAGAACTTTATCTGGTATGACATTGCCACATGACGATACACAGATTAATGGAGATGGGTTAAGTTAAGATGTAAGAATTAGACAATAAGAATCTAGAGCTAATGGGTGAAGCAGTGATTTAAAGAATATAATTTCTGTGTGATTATTTCAGGGCTGAGCAGCCAGGAACCAACAAGCAGCTCCCTTCTGCCAACACCTAGTCCTCTCCTATAAAGGGGTGGGTGACATTTTTGAGGATCCATGATCTCACCACCTCCTACAGGTCATGACCCCTGCACTTGTACCATTAATGCACACAGCTTCCACTTTGAATGGATCACTCAATAACTCAATTTTGTATCAACAGAAACTGATCAAAAATGGGGAGCTATTACACTGACTTATTGAATTCCCCAGACCTTCTAGGATTTGATAAATTATGTACTTAAATACATATAAATTATTAAAACATTAAAAATATAAAACATTAAATATATTTACTTAAATAAAAAATAACAATTATTCATATCACCACCATTCTCCAATACATTTAGATACTGAGGTATTGTCAAATTCACTGTTCCAGATACATGGTTTCAGTAATTCTTTCACTTAAAATGCTAATCATAAAAAGCCTCCCTAGCTTTCCATGAAATGACAGGATCACTTCTCACATTTATTTTGTTAATAAATTGCAACTATTTTATTATTAGCATGAAATTATTGAAAATTTCCAAATTTTTAATAGTGTGTCTGTCAGTCATCATTCAAATAATAACAGTGATTTTGGAATCACTAATGTGCTAATTCAGCTCAAAACTCAAACCAATATCTTCTAGCCAGCTTTTTCTGAAGATAGTGATCACATCTTGGTATGCAAAGTCTTTCTGTGTTCCTCCCAATGTGTCACTCAAGAGTCAAAATTTAATGGATGAGATTTACAAATCTAGAAAGTCCATTTTACAGAGACCCTGGACTTTTATTTTTCCTTAACTAACACAATGCAGTGAGAAATACAATAGATGCCACTGCCACACAGTGTTGGACCATCATTTCAAATATCAGAAAAGATTAAAATATAAACAACACTATAGTATTTTTAAAGTGATTGACCATGTCCGTATCCTTTAATAGTCTTGGTGAGTCTTTACGATATACAGACTATTATTTGAGTATCATTATTTCCCCATGTTGAAACACAAGGTTAGGGGAAGTATGGTAGCACAGCACAATTTGTATATTCCTAAAGCAATATTTTTAAAAAGAAGATAAGAATCACTTTTTTGGATAAAAGACAGGAATTAAAAAGACAAAATGGAAAAAAATACCCATTTATTTAAGCAAAACAAACTATGCCTGTGTGGCTAGAGTTTACACAGCATATACATTGTTTCAAACTATAAAGAGATGCTTCAGGCATAGAGGGGAAACCAATTTCAGGAGGTATTGAGTTCTTAGATTAGTACTGGGTACTTCAGTCTAGAGTTAAAAAGTAAATCAATACAGAAGGTGGAGTGACCTGCTGTGGTTTAGATTTTGGTGAATGGTATTCATTATAATGAAATGGGAGAGTGACTCAGAAAACAGTCTAAAAGAGTGGAGAAATATAAGAAATTGCTTGGAAAAACAGTAAGAATATTGGGTAAACTTCTGAATATAATATACAAATGAGGAAAATTTGATGTTGTTTGATAACTGAGATGTTTCCAGTTTGAAAAAATTAACATCATAACTTAAAAATGATAGATGTCTACTTTTGAGAAAACACAGAAATTAAAGGCAAAATGCATTATACAATCAAAAAACTTTTGTGAAGCCTCTGTAAAACTAATGCTTAAGCCTCATTGACAAGGCTATCTGTATCTTCAGAATAAACCAAAAATTTAGACAGGTACATTGGCATACCCAGTAACTCAACTCAGAAATAGATATTGAACATTTTCTTAGCATTGTATATTTCTAGACACTGTAGATAGGAAAAGGAATAAACTGTCAAAACCCTTGTTTGCTGTGGAACAATTCTTTTATACACTATGCATATGTATTCCTCTTATTGGTTAATCAAAAGTTGACAGGCTTGTAGCTGGGTAGGAAGTTAGGTGTGAAAGCCAAACTGAGAATGAAGGGAAGACGGAGGGAGGAGTAAGGAGAGAAATGACAGCCAGGAACAAGCCATGAGTCATATAGCAAAGCATAAATATAAATATGGGTTAATTGAAATGTAAGAGTTATTAATAAGCCTGAGCTGTGAGTCAAGCATTCATAATTTATATCCATCTTTTGAGTTGGTTACTCAGGACCAGGCAGTTCAGACAGGAAACGTCCATTTACACTTGTTCCTGCACCGTCAGCGCTGGGTGATATGTACCAAACAATAAGCATACTAAAGAGAGAGGATATCAGTATATTCACTGAGTATGATGGAAACCCTGTGCAGAAGAAAGAGAGCAGGCAGAGATCACAGGGGAGTATGATATACCAGGCAACTCCCATCGAGAAGATGATTCAGGTCAATGCTGACAAAGAAAGAGGAAAAAAATCTTCTCAAAATCAGAAGTCTTTCCAGAAGAGAAAATGGTACATGAAAAAATTCTGCCCTAGATCCATGGTAAGAAGTATAGCAGAAGCAAGAGCAGTGGCTGTAAAGTGGAATCTACCTGAGGGAAAGAAGAGGCAGAAACTGAAGCTCAAAAACACTAGGCATGCTACAAGCCTGAGTAAGAACTTCATGTCCCATGGTGAAGAGGGAGGGAACAACAAGGGCTCTGGGCAGAGCTATGACAGAGTTACAAAGATGACAAGTTGACTTTTAAAAAAGAAGAGAAAGAAGTAAGCATACTGTAGTAGATACTGGATGCTCAATAATTACTACCATTTTACCATACATAAAATTTAATGATGTCCTCTTCCTCCCTTCTTTTCTCCCCTCCTTCTTACCTTCTGTTTCTCATGCTCGATCATTTCTTCATCTTTTCTTCCTTTCCTTACTCCCTAACTTCATCTATTTTTCAGATATGAGTCAAACCTTTATCACAATGTTCAACAGTTACACAGGAAGTATTGAAACCCAATTTTCTTGAATGCCCCATGTGTGGTTCAAGCTCTCCATGAGTAATTTTAATTAAAATATTCTTCAAGTGCCATTCACTACAGAATTCTTTTCATTTATTTATACCACATTAGGTATTTCATGCAAGTATATTATATATTTTTTATTTTTTAATTTTATTTATTTATTTATTTATTTATTTATTTATTTATTTATTTATTAAAGGTTTCTGTCTCTTCCCCGCCACCGCCTCCCATTTCCCTCCCCCTTCCCCAATCAAGTCCCCCTACCTTGTCAGCCCAAAGAGCAATCAGGGTTCCCTGCCATGTGGGAAGTCCAAGGACCACCCACTTCCATCCAAGTCTAGAAAGGTGAGCATCCAAAAAGCCTAAGCTCCCACAAAGCCAGTATGTGCAGTAGGATCAAAAACCTATTGCCAATGTTCTTGAGTTCTCAGTAGTCCGGTTTTAATCCCAGGCTTTTTCAGACCCAGGCCAGTTGGCCTTGGTGAGTTCCCGATAGAACATCCCCATTGTCTCAGTGTGTGGGTGTACCCCTCGCGGTCCTGAATTCCTTGCTCGTGTTCTCTCTCCTTCTGCTCCTGATTTGGACCTTGAGATTTCTGTTCGGTGCTCCAATGTGTGTCTCTGCCTCTGTCTCCTTTCATCGCCTGATGAAGGTTAATATTCAGGAGATGTCTATATGTTTTTCTTTGGGTTCTCCTTCTTATTTAGCTTCTCTTGGATCACTAATTATAGGCTCAATGTCCTTTATTTATGGCTAGAAACCAAATATGAGTGAGTACAACCCATGTTCCTCTTTTTGGGTCTGACTTACCTCACTCAGGATAGTGTTTTCTATTTCCATCCATTTGCATGCGAAATTCAAGAAGTCCTTGTTTTTTACTGCTGAGTAGTACTCTAATATGTATATATTCCATACTTTCTTCATCCATTCTTCAATTGAAGGGCATCTAGGTTGTTTCCAGGTTCTGGCTATTACAAACAATGCTGCTATAAACATAGTAGAGCATATACTTTTGTTGTGTGATAAGGCCTCTCTTGGGTATATTCCCAAGAGTGGTATTGCTGGGTCCATGGGTAGGTTGATCCCAAATTTCCTGAGAAACCTCCACACTGCTTTCCAGAGTGGTTGCACAAGTTTGCATTCCCACCAGCAATGGATGAGTGTACCCCTTTCTCCACAACCTCTCCAGCAAAGGCTATCATTGGTGTTTTTGATTTTTGCCATTCTGACAGGTGTAAGATGGTATCTTAAAGTTGTCTTGATTTGCATTTCCCTGATCGCTAAGGAAGTTGAGCATGACCTTAGGTGTCTTTTGGCCATTTGAACTTCTTCTGTTGAGAGATCTCTGTTCAACTCAGTGCCCCATTTTATAATTGGGTTGATTAGCCTTTTACGGTCTAGTTTCTTGAGTTCTTTATATATTTTGGAGATCAGACCTTTGTCAGTTGTGGGGTTGGTGAAGATCTTCTCCCAGTCAGTGGGTTGCCTTTCTGTCTTAGCGACAGTGTCCTTTGCTTTACAGAAGCTTCTCAGTCTCAGGAGGTCCCATTTATTCAATGAGGCCCTTACTGTCTGTGCTGCTGGGGTTATACGTAGGAAGTGGTCTCCTGTGCCCACGTGTTGTAGAGTACTTCCCACTTTCTCTTCAATCAGGTTCAGTGTGTTTGGACTGATATTGAGGTCTTTCACCCACTTGGACTTGAGTTTTGTGCATGGTGATAGATATGGGTCTATTTTCATTCTTCTACAGATTGACATCCAGTTTTGCCAGCACAATTTGTTGAAGATGCTCTCTTTTTTTCCATTGTGTAGTTTTAGCTCCTTTATCAAAAATCAGGTGTTCATAGGTTTGTGGGTTAATGTCAGGGTCTTCTATTTATAGTGTAAATTGTGAAGGAAAAATACGTAAACTTTTAAAAATAACCTGTTCAAATGCCTACATAAGATTTTGTATACTATGAGAAAAATATATTTGTGAATAAAATCATTAGAGTGAGGAAGGTTTCTATGCAATAAAATAGGTTTGAATAAAATTTTCTCTGTACTACTACAGGTGTATGAACAGAAAGGGGAATGGATATGGAAGTATGCTAAATAAATAAGTGTAATAGAGGGAATTAATGAATATGATGGAGAAAAAAATGAAAGTCTCTCCGTCATACAAAAGCAATAAAAACAGATATAGAGAGCTTTCTGTTAGCTGTCACCTGCCTTGTAAATCCATGCTGCTGTATAAATGTTGCATGATTTCCCAGGCATACCGACCACCATGCTACTTCTAGAGCTGACTTAAGTTGTATGTATTTTGATCACTTACCTTTGTGAATTTAGATGCATATGTCATGACTTCAAAATTTACTCAATCACTATTAATTAATAAAGCATGATTAATAAAAAAATTCTTAAAAAGAAATTGGAGTTCAACCTGAAGGCCAGAAAAGCAAAATAGCCAGCCACTGGCTCTTACTTGGACCTCAGCCAAAAACGGCAATCCTGTGTCCAAGAATTTCAGAATGAGACTAAGTGAGAGCTGTCTCCTCCCATTTTATAATCCTCTTCTAGGACTGGGATTAAAGGCGTGCACCACTGGGATTAAAGGAGTGGGTGTTACCACTCCCTGGTCTGTGAGGCTGACCAGTGGGGCTGTTTTACTCTCTGATCTTCAGGCAAGCTTTATTTACTAAAATAAAACTGAAATGCCATTACAAATCAATGACATGACTATCATTCAAATATAATCCCACTTCCATTTCTTCTTTTTTATGTACAAATCCAATCAATATCTAGTTATATTGCTTCTCTGACATTTTAAAATTACAACTCCTTAATCTATGATCTTGCTGGAATGACTATACAGATATAAAAATGCTCTGAAAATCTCTCTAACTAGATAATATGAATATGAAGAGTTATTTAACTAGCTATGAGGATTTAAGACAGAAGACTTCTGATGGGTGATAACCTTGTCTCCTTGTCAAGAAAATCAAGTCAATGAAAGTGATGAGTGTTTAGCTGTACTGAATCATCTTGTAGAGTTGATTTATAGAATGGACAATTAATAATCCACCTTTTCTCCCTCCAATTGAGACTCTCTAGTTTTATTACTACCCCTTCTGTAGACAATGACTTCATAGGTATACTGGCTGGTTTTTTGTGTCAACTTGACACAGAAGCAAACCATTAGACAATAACATATAGTCTGTTCTGATGTTGCTTCTCCCATGACTGCCCAGCCATGATTTTGCTAGTTATCTTTCTTCATCAACAATTTCCTTCTTTCAGTGGGTGCTTCACAAACTTTTGGACCAAGCTTGCTAGAATCATCTTACCATTAGAGGAGTCCTGTCTCTTGCCATTAGTGCCCTATGTCCAGAGGCCATTCTGGATCCCACATTATGCCTCACTTAATGCTATATATGAGGCCCAAAGCAGATTGCTGGATAGAAATAGAACTGTAATACAAAAACACTTAATTATTTTATGTACATTCCTTATTGAACATTCAATTTGATTCAGTAGGAAAGCACTAACATTTTAGAACAACACCACAGTGTTATTTTGTTTGTCCCAAATTTTAAAGTCTATAATAATTAATATTTATTGAATGTTTATTATGTTCTAGAGCATATCCAAAGTTTTTCCATGTATTTGTTCAATTAATGATAAAATGAAAGCTTTATTAGCAGGAGTGTATGTGAGCTTTTACATCAAGGAACAGAACAAAAATAGAAGGTCAGATTCCAGATTCCAGCTTTGAGAAAAGCTGGACACTGAGTACCTAATCAACTAAGCTATATCACCCTGGGCCACAGTCCCAAAGATACTGAACCAAAAGCTACACTAAGAAAAGAACATTTAACCTCCATGTAAGGTGGAATAGTCCCTCGCTGATTCTCCTTTAGAAGCCACTGAAAAAGGCAGCTCTATTTTTCAGGCATTTACTTATATCAGTCTTAGAGTTTTGGATATGACTAATATTATATACAAATGGAAAATTGAAGAAAGAGTCCTTGTTCAGCCACTATTAATTTCTTCTGCAATGTCTTATTAGAGATTTTTTATATGCTTCTCTCTTAGTATATATGACAGAAAGCAACCTTTCTTCCAGACATCTGTGTAGAGCTGCTTTCTGAATTCACTTTTACTATTAACTGCCATGTTAGCAAAGCCAGAAAGTTCTCCTCATGAGTGAGGTCTGCCTGACTAGCTGCTGATTAAGCCCTATTCAATACTAAATATCTATAACTTTTCTATGGAGTAAAGACCTGATCTCCTACACATGCTTTTTGAAATGGTTGGGACCAATGGACCTGTGTAAAGAAGTGGTCATGGATAATCACAAAACCAGCTACAAACAAAACCTTCCTTTCCTAATTCCATTTTGATACAGACTTCACATTGTTCTTCCCCATAATAATTACTACATTTCAAAATAAATTGATGCAAGCCACAGTTAATCATAAATTCTAAAAGGAGCAATTGTTTTGGCATTAAATCTCAAGATGAAATCAGCCAAACCAACAATTGAAAATTGTGAACTCTAGATTTAATCAAATGAAGACAAAATGCTATTGCCAGAAGACAAAGCTACAATTATATGCTTTAAACAATAGGTAGATTGTAATCTTCAGCTATTAAATAGAAATCTTTAATTGAAAGATTCCTCTGTTGTTGCAGGTCCTTACATTTATGAAAAATTCCACAAGGTGGAACAAATCCACAGGGTAGTTCCAAACTTACCGAATGACAAGACACTAGCAAACGGTTGGTGAGGACTTACTACATGATCGGGACTGTCCTAAGGAATTTGTACACAGAAGTTTATTTAAAACCTAGTAGCAACAACCAAGAACACTAGGAAAACACAACAGCCAAGCGAAGAAAGTATGGCACAAAGAAACAAATAGTGTATCTAAGTGTCCACATTCTGTCCAGGTTCGCCTTTGCACACTCTTACTGAGATTGGTAATGTGATGTTTCTCAGAGTAGACTCAAAAATTAGATGGCCTTGCTTTCAGAATAAATATTAGGAACCTTTGCAAAGCTGAGTCCAAACATAATGTAGTTTAGCCATATGGCTATTATTAACATTAATTAACATTTGTAAAGCATCTTCTGCATGGAAAGCCGTTTACCTCAGGGTAATGTTGAAGAGTGTGTTATTAGTTCACCTGCATCAAGAGAGCAAACAAACAAAAAGGGCCCAGAGACCAGGCCATTTACTGATTCTGATATTAAGATAGATCATGCCTTAAGAGTTTAATGCTCTTAACACTCTGGGGTCACAAGTACCAAACTCCTCAGAGTCCTTTCTGACATTTATAATAGAAATTCATTAGTAGATTTGCATGTGAAGTAAGCGGCGGAAAGGAGGAGAGCAACAAAGAATGCGTGTATACAGAATGATGGTTAAAATTACTCCATACTCAAAGAAAATCTTGCATTTATCAGTGTACCTTAATTTATAAATCACTTGTCTGGATCTCTAATATATAACTGTACAATAGAAAACATTATATAATGGTGAATTATGCTATGAGCATTTAATCTCTCATCAAATACTTTCTATACTATGTGCTTTTTAGGTATGTCTAATGCCCACCCCACAGATTAAGGTAACTTGCATTTACTCAAGACCTAACAACTTTCAACAAAATATCTAGCCATAAGAGAGATGGCAGAACATGTTTGCATGTTTTTCTCAGCTGCACTACTCCTGGAAAGCTCAGTAAGCAAATGTGTCCTATACAAGGCATAGAGTAGTGTCTAGGGCCCATCTCATTCTCCAGTCACAATGACACTTGTGTTTATTAAATATGGTTATGAAACTTATCTCTGGAGAAGAAATGAAATGATTAAACATTCCTAAGGATGTTTTGTAGTCATCTGAATTTTTTCTTCCTGCTACCACCCCCCACCGACCAAATGTTATCCCTTCAAAGGTAACATCAAGTGGACAGTATTGTAGGATATATACTATACATAGGACCAGACCATATACCTATATACATTATACATAGGACAGAATCTCTGGGTGACCATGAGTAGATCCACTTCTGGAAAATAAAGGTTTCCAGGGGCAGGACGGGAACCATTTGATTATTAAACATTCTACAAGACTGATTCATTGATTAAAATTTCTATGATGGGCCAGCAAGCTGGCTCAGTGTATAAGTGCAACTTCTTCAAAGCCTAGCAAACTGAGTTCCTTACCTGAGTCCATATGGTGGGAGGCAAGAATACCATCCAATAAAGCCTGAAGCCTAAGAATGGTTTTCCACCCTATCCTGTTACCTGCCTTCTTGATGTTTTCACCAATGTATTTTTAAATACCTTGATTTATGACTGTCTTTGTTTTGTTCTATGAAAAACATCAGTAAGCAGCCACCCCAGTAGAACATGGACTAGGGATAACCTACATCTGTATCCCCAGGCCATGATCACTCATACCTGACTCCAGAATTCTATTACTTTGTGGTAAGAGCTGAAGCTCTGCATTGACATCCTTTATTTCTTTCCTGCAGTGCTCAAGAATAACTGTAGAACGTGCTGAGAATGAAACATTCTGAGATAAACAGAGCCTGCGAGGTCACTGCAGGCTCTGCATCTGCCAGTCCTAAAGCATAATGTCCTGGACCGCTTAAGTCTGGCATGATACCTCCCATGGCCTCCTCCCAGGTACAAAGCCCAAGGTAGACAGCTGTCTGGAATCCCTGAGCCTCAGTGCAAATGGAGCATGCACACATGCACACATAAGATTCCATTCATTCTGGGCAACTTGCCTCAGCCTTGGGGCACTGCCTCGCCATGAGTCCTTGGCAACCTCAGTCTTTTACTGGCTGTGTGTGAGTATAAAGTTTCTTCCTTTAACTAGCTGTGCGAATGTTCTGTCTCATGAGGCTCACTTGTTAAGTATATATTGCAGCCCAAGCTATAGTGGGCTCAGCGAGTCACCAGTGCACAGTGAAACTGCCTCCCAAATAGAAAGTTGTGCTAAAGTGAGTAGGAGAGCAGACCCCCCATCCTTGCTTTCTGATCAGAGGTTTTAAACTCGAGTAAGGAATAATTGCATGGTCACAAGCATAAGGCAGCACATAATGCCCTCATTGCTAATGATCACAGAAGGTTGTGCATAGATTTTCATAAAAACTCTGATTCAAATATACTTGGGAAACTGGGCTGCCTCAGAAAGAGTATTTGATATCCCTTTAGGGTGTCTTTGTTTTGTGATGATTCATTTGGGACATTCTCAGGTAAATTTGTACCCCAAACCAAAACTCAATTTTCTAGGTTCTCAAATAAAATAATAAGTAAGTCTAACAGGGCAAAAAAAATCTACTTTTCTTGTTCATGATTATATTACTTTGACCATTTTAATATGTGAATCTTCTGCTCCAAGTGTAATCTAAAGCAGTACTAAGTTCTCAAAAAGGTTATGTTCAAAAGAGGCATGCTCTTGCAAACTTTCATCAAACCTAACATTCCTGGTCATCTCTTATTCTAACATCTGCCTAAATATTTGTCCACTTAAATAAATGTGCAGAGCACCTGGTGCATAGAGACACCTGCATAAGTACATTTACACTACATGTTTAATAAGTCTTGTATCATTTTTGGAAGGATTCTAGAGCAGGACAACCCACCTCTGAATTTTTTTTTGAAATGTAGACATTGCTCATATTATGAAAACCCAGGCAATGCATCTGCAAGAACTATTTGCACGACCAAGGTCAGGTCTATTTGTTTATCAGAAAGAGGGAGAAAGCAAATCTATGCATGATTCATTGTATTGGTCTCCTTTAATGGACAATTCTGATCCCTGCCAAGATCTGATTGATTGTTCTATTAATACACCCAAGGAAAAAATGAAAAATAAATCAAGCAATCCAGTACCAACTTGGTCATGCTACAGAGACATGGCTTAAAAGTCAAAAAAGCAAAAGCTTTTGCTGGGCACCTGTTGACTTCCTGCTAAATCAAAGCTGTGTGTGCATTAGGCTGCTTTGTAGGTCTGCAGAGGGCATGGGGCATAGAAGAGCCACGAGTTGCTGTGCAAATGAACGAGAAAGGGCAGAGGACTCTGCTTGGTGTGATTTCTCTGCGTCTCAACTAGTGTGTGTAGATGTCTCTCTCCAGTCATTGTCCTGTGAAGGCATGCTTTGTTTTTTAAACCAAGATTTCGTCCTTTATCAAACTCTCATTAAAATCAAAGTACATCAGAAAGAACTGATATTTTGACGATTTATTTGTCAATGACCAGAAAATAAGTAAACTGGAAATGTTCTACTTTCAGATGAACTCAGAAGAGCATTCACACTTGTATTCTCATCTCCCCAGGTACCAGGCACCCCTTAGCTTCCTGTACTCATCTTGGGTCTCTGCCACTGTAGAAGGCTCACTGCTTACTCTGAACTGATAAACCTTAAGGGCACATTTTCTGGAGGAGCAGCTTCTTGCAGCATTTCATACTTGGTGACAATTTCACTCGTTTTGTAATCCTTTCCTTTTAGCTATCTGCATTTTCCTTGGTGAATCTTCTACTTTTTTCTTCTCCAATTCTCAGTTACCTAAGTGTCTTCAATCATTCCAGGTTTCTGTTCTTAGAATTCTCTTTCCCTAAAAGTGTCCACTTGAAGATGGTATCTATAATAAACAGCATTTATTATAAAAATGTTAATCATTCCTAGATCTACAGTTCCAGTACAAAGCATATTATAGATGATATATACAACTCTACTAAACTACATCATAGTGTCATCTCTCAAGTGTCCTGATATTTTCAATTCCCTTAGCAAGAGGCCCTGTGGCTTCTGTTTGCCTCAGTGTATATGACCTTTCTCATATCTGCACTCATATTTTACTGTTATAATCTTTGTCCCCTCTATTACTCTTTCTTGAGACCTCTCTGCAGAAGATTGCTGCTGTCCTTGATTTGCTTTTGTACTTGTGAACCTCAAATCTATCCTGTTGCAGCTTCCAGGTTAGCCAGAAAGACAAATAAAAGCCAAACAAAGTAAAAATGAAAGATGAGAAGTACCAGAGAGAAAAACAGAGGTGTATAAGGGAGAATACTGTGTGCTAAGCATTCTTTGTGATTAGTCTTAATGACTTTCCTATCCTTACCACCAAACGTTCAAACTTATTTACCAAACTATTTGGATTTTTATCCCTCTGCAGATAGTTCCATACTGTTTCTCAGTCCCATGTCTTTTGTGATATGCAGAACTCTCTGAAAGAAATAAATATTTTCCTTTGCAATCGAGAAATTTCTTGTATAACCTGCTTTAGAGATGGAGGTGGGTGGTCCTTGGACTTCCCAAAGGGCAGGGAACCCTGATTGCTCTTCAGGCTGACGAGGGAGGGGGACTTGATCGGGGGAGGGGGAGGGAAATGGGAGGCGGGGGGGAGAGACAGAAATCTTTAATAAATAAATAAATAAAAAGTCATTGTAATTATATGCCTATTTTTTCTTGATACCATTTCTCAAAAAAAAAAAAAAAAGATTGACATTGTACTTGAATATGGGTAGAATAAATTTCTCCAAGTGTTTAAGACTTAGTAAGCTTAGGACAAAGCTTACTATTTAGGCTAGTAATGCCATTTGTATAACCTATCCTGTCAAAGTGGGTTTTTTAATTCCCTTGTTCCTTAAAGTATTCAAAGACAGTATAGTATTTGGAAAGATAACATGTGGGCATTTGGAAAAGCAGCCCATGAAAGATATTTGCTGATCTGAACTTCAGTAGCCAACTGGTCCCCTGGGAAGATGCATTTACAGACACCTCACCTCAATCATTTACGCTACTCGCCTTTGCTTTTCTGGCAGGTGTTTTGTTTCTTGTTTGTTTTCTTTTCTTTTGTTTTTTTGTTTGTCTTTGTGGGTAAAGAGTACATATGTAAAGGTTGCAAATAATAAGGCGTGGATTTAAAAATTATAGCATTCACAGGACTAGAGTTTAAGACTTAGTTATTCCAAGCATGGCCTCCTGGGCTTACTGCATTCTTGGCAGAAAACCATCTGCATTCCCCACAATGTATGTTGTGCTACCAACTGCTATTGGAGAAACACTACGTGTTGAGCACATGATGGGTCATGTAAGGGGAGCCGTAGTTTCCCTCTGAAATGTTAATTTCTGTTGAAGCTGCATTCCTTCTTCTCTCCTCAATCCCTGATGTACAATACATAGCCTTAACTCTTGCCACTGGAGTGCCATTTCAGGTGCTCATGTCCTTTTGTTCTCTATGATTCATAGTTGTCTCCACATTCCAGAATTCTCAACAAAACAATTCTCTCATTCTCTGTGTGCTTGTAAACCTTGCCTACCTGCCCCCTGACATTTTGAGCATGGCAGCAGATTCGGAATTTACAACAAACAAATCCATACAAGTCTAATAGTTTGGGGGCTGATAAGCATTTATTAGATGTGATAGACAATATAAAGAGTAGACACAGCAGTGTGAAGAAGTCAGAGCTTAAGTTAAGCATCTTAACTGTTGTTACTGGATCTAATACTGGGGCTTTATTTAATTGTTTCAGGTTATAGGGAACAGGGTTTCACTCTGCCAAGAACTCATGATACTTTGCAGGCGAGCTTTGAGCTCATGATCCTCCTACAGGAGCTTCCCAAATGATGTGATTGCAAGCATGCATATCCATTCGGGAAGATTTTCTGCCTTTGTGCCAGATGCCTCTTGTGGAGAAAGTCAGTTGATCATTTCTTCATGAAACTCAGAGGGAAATGAGTTGTCTGCCTTGATATTTGGCATAAAAATGATTACCCTGGGTGTTGTCAAGTTGAGAAAAATACTTTCAGTGGGGTAGCTTTGGCTCAACTTGTATGTTTTAACACTTCTTTAATCTTACAAAATTACAATATGCTCCTCTTCTTTCATTAAACACCCAAGCCAAAGCTGTACTTAGTGCTGCTTTTAAAATTATCCCACATGCCAGTTTGTTTGCTTTTTTTGTTTTATTGCAAGAAACTATAGATTTTCTTCAATGCTAAAAAATGTTCTTGTCATTCATTCTTGGCAGATGTGAGCTGGAGACTCCCTGTAAGTGTTTAAAAACTATATTCACTCTATGAACAATTTATTTGTTCATAAATGTCAACTGGGCTTTTAAGCCTGTAGGAAGCAATACCCATAAAACTTTAAATTTTTATAAACTTTTAACTTTAAATGTAGTCTGGAGGAATACAAATTAAGCTAGCATCCATATAAAAATATATGTGATCCCTCAGAGGTACTTCCCTGCAAATGCATTGTTCAGAAGTGCAAGTCATATGCCCAAGCTATGCTTTACTATTTAGTTGTGTGACAAGGGGTTCAATCAGCCTGAAAAATGTTGACACCTCAATGTATGTGTGTTAGAAAGAATACAATGTTTGATATTTGAAGCTTGGGACTAAGGGCTCACACTTTTTATTTTATGGAAAATCCAGTAACTATATACCAGTAAGAATAGATGGTGCAGAAAATTTTAAATTAAATATGAAATATGCAAATTGTCATCCATTAGCATATGCTATTACTGCTGGTATATTGAAGCCTATGTCTAGAGAAAGATGCCTTATGTATTAGGTTGTTCTCTATAAAAATGGACATCTTTCTTTGTACTATGTTGATCTTTCAAAGGTTTATTTTTAGCATAAGCCCTAATTCATCAATGAAACTATTGAGAAAAAAATTCAAAGACTTTTAAAAACAATACATAGTTACATATACAAAATGACAAGAGAGCATGCTTTGTAAAATAAACACTTTTAAGTAAATTACCTTCAAGTTATCCAAAGGATAGCTTTTTAATTAAATTTGAAATAATTAAATTCTGCTGTTCTCTGATTAACACATTAGTTCATGACCCCAGTTCATTCATTTCTTCATTAAGAAATAATTGAATGACTACAGTATGTCAAGGTTTCTTGAACTTTGAAGGGTCCTTGCTTCAGCCTGTCATGGAATGTTATACTATAAATTACTCTGTAGGTCAGATGGGCACCTAAGGCAGCATTTGAAATCCGATGTCCTCAAAAAGAAACACATGGACAAATTGTGACATCCTTCTGCATCTTAATAGTTAGACAGCGGTTTCACAGATGTGGGTGTGTGAATGTTCAGTGTGTAACTGTTCTAGTTTGTACAGCAGAAAGCATAAGTTCATATGTCTTTATTGTTCTGATGATGAGATGTTATAACATTCATAATGTTCTTAATGAAGGGGTATATGTAAAATAAAATAGGAAATTGATAGCTTGGGATGAAGGCTTACACTTGGAATCACAGCACCTAGGAGGTTAAAGAAGGAAGACCACAAGTTTGAAGATATCTAGAGATAAATTACATTGTTATCTTAACAAAAACAGTTAAATATAGTGATTAGAACAAAACAAATGAATTTTAATAAAATAAAGACAACACTATGGAACATTTTTGCTCAACTATCATCAAAGGAACTTGCTCTTGTAGAGGATGGAAATTACTACAAGAGACCCACAGCTGAACGATTTGTAGAAAGTGAAAAGCTTTGCGACTCTCAGTCTTAAACAGAATGTCTCCATCAGACCCCTCTGATATGAGCTCAGAGAGCTTTGTGAAAGAGAAAAAAGGTAAGATTGTAAGATCCAGAAGAGATGGATGATACCAAAGAAGCAGTGTCTTCCATGTATAACAGCACTGATGTACATATGAACTCACAGAGACTATGGTAGCATGCTAAGGCTTGCGTAAGTCCAAGCCAGATGGGTGAAATGCTAATATGGGGAAGTGGATCCATAACCAGGAAGTTATCTCCAATTGATGGCCACTTGCAAAGGAAAATCAGTTTTCTCCAATGAAGTCTTACATGGTATGTAAACAACATTTAAGAACAGGCACCTTATCCAGTAGCAGGTGGCCTATACAAAGTGAACACAATGGTGTTTTTCTAGATTTTTTTGTCTCATATTGCTTGATTTGGTCTTTATTTTGCTATTTTGATAGTCTTCTGCATAATAGTTTCCTATCCCCCCCCCTCTCTCTCTCTGTGTGTGTGTGTGTGTGTGTGGTTTCTTGTCATTTTACATTTTTTAAATTTCTGGTTTGTTTACTTTTTGTTTGTCTGTTTCTTTTAAAAAGTGAAAAATAGACATGGAGTTTGGTGAGTGCAGCGGTGGGGAGAAGATAAGAGGAGGAAACAGGTATTAGAAAACACTGTATGCATTTTCAATAAGAAAGTAAAGGATTTAATGCAAAGACAGAGAAGGAACACTGGATACTGAAAAGTTACCAAAAGACTATGATGTTCTTGGATCAAATTTCTTTATGGCTTTTGAGTTCATGTAAAATGCTATATTATTTTTTAAGAAAATGAATATGACTATATTCTCATATTTGTAAATTTCAAGAAAATTACTTAGAAACACTTGATAGTATGGTTTAATATTTATTTATTTAATAGCAGAAAAGTAAAATAAAACTAAGTCAAAAAATTCAACCTTCAGGCATTTGTTAAGTTCTATTTAAAAGATCATGTAAGGAAAGGAAAGACACTCTAACCTAGAAAAAAAAAATCTTATTATGTCTATCTCTTTCAATGTCAAAAATTCTGTAGGGACTAATTACAGGTAAAATGGGGATTGAAATATGGAGATAGGTTGTCATTTATAAAGGAAGTGTATACAGGAACCAACCAAGACAGGAGACATGCATATTCTTCATCAAATGAGACATTGAAAGAAGTCAGAGTGTCTGTGAATGTCAAGTAGATTAAGTGCAATATTAAAAATCAGAGGAAGAGTCAATTAAACGAACTAAGCCAGATCTGCTTGGATAGAGAAGGAGCATTGTAGACATGTGTTGGCAATGCCTACGGTGGAGAGACTAAGATGTCCCAGGGCATTCACATAACCATGAGTGTTACTGTTTTATCTTTCTCTGTAAGTAAAACCAAGTTCCATTGGGGAAAAAAAAAGTATGACAGTAAATTTGTCTCACAATTAGAGTAGATTGCTTCTTGTCATGCTAAAGTGGATAGGAAAAAAAAGAATTCAATAATAGATTTTTTTTATGTGGTGACTTCGTTCTTCCTGTTGTATATATCTGTCCCTTTCCCTGTGCTCGAGGACGAGAAGAAACTTAGTACATATTACTTAGGGATGTTACTAAACCTGGAAATACATGTGATGGTGAGTTAAAAAATTAATTTTACGTTAGGGAGAAATTAACTTTATTAGAACTGGTCACATTCCATTGATTTTTCAAAGGCTTAAAGAATGAAAATTTTATACCACACTTAGAATTTTTTACTTCTTTAATTAAGTTCATTTTAATTTATGTTTTTGAGTAAAATATTTGCTTTGTATTTTGCAGGTTGGCTTGTTTATTTGTTGTAAAAAAACATGTCTCATAACACATGCTGGCCGTGACCTTGCATGAAACCCATACTAACTTTGAACTCCTGATCCACTTTCCATAACCTCCCAAATGCTGGAATCTGAACTACATATCATCATGTCTCAATGGTGAATTGATTTTTTAACATAAAATCAAAAACATATGTGTTTGGTACCTTGACATAAACACATGATGAGTGATGGAATGCTAGCCTTCTTCTTTAACATTTATACTTTAGGTATACAAAACCTCTTTCATGTTTTCTGAAATAAATAGTACTTTATTGTTTTCTATAATCACCTAATCATCCAACAGTAAGAGAATATCCTGGTCCTATTTATCTGCAACTCGGAATCCACTGGTCATCATTTCAGCCTCCCTCCCTAAATTAACATAAATGCAGTATAAAAAAATTACACTCCCAGTGATTTTACTTAATCTCTTCCCAAAAAATACTTATCTATCAAAGAAAATGTTTTTCATGTGGCTAAATTGTTTGTATGTCAGTATTACTTTGTTTGTAGATATAATGCAATACATAGTACACTTAAAATATTAAAGATTGTTCTCAAAAAATGATATGTAATAATAAATTTGTCTCTGAGGTGTTTCAAAATATTAACCAATGAGAAACAGGATGACCTCTACATTATTGCTTATTTAACCACACAAATTGACTCATATAGCTCGTTTTTGTTTCACTATTTCAGCTTAGGGTTAAAAATCAGTATTTTAAATCAAGTAAATTGGAAAATGTTGTTGAAATTAAATATAACATGGCTTTCTGATTCTAAAATGTTTTCCTTCAATAAATGCAAAGGGTGTACTATATTTGAACATTCCCTGCAGATTATTTTGGAGTAAGACTATGCAACGAATAGCCGCTGAAAAGTATTTAAACCATCACCATGCATGATCTCATTTTAGCTGATATTTCTGAAGAACTCTTAAAAGTAAATAGATGAGCAACCCTTTCATTTGACATTTCTTGAATTTAAATATTCATAAGGTGATTGATATTTAAACATCATCTAATGAAAAGCCCAATTTCAATGAATGAATCAATGTATCTGACACAAATGTATTACTTTTGAATAATGAAGGTAGTTTATCAAATAAAATTTTGTTGGAAAATGTGCTTAAAGTATATATTATTTTCTAATATATAAACCAGATTTTAAAAAATGAATCATCTTTTCCTTCACCAAAAATACTGTTCCATTCTGAATTTTACAATTGCTATAAGATGTTTTTCAGGCATATTAATTCATATCGTTTTGAGCATAAATTAAATAGATGTTTTGGCCTTGGGAGAAAAGTTCATATGTTTACTCTTTTAAGAGCTAAAAGAGCAGATTTTATTGTAGGAAATAAAACAATTCAGTTGACCATATACTTTAATGTATTTGCTCTCAATAGAAAGTAAATACTGAAAACAGCATATACTTGTCTTACTACCAAAAAAGCCAAAAAAAAAAAAAAACCCACAGTTACACTGAATCTGCTAGAAGAGAAAGTAGGAAATAGCCTTGAAAAAAATTGACACAACTCTCTGAATAAAAACACCAGTAGCACAAACACTAAGATCTACAACTATTAAATGGGACCTCATGAAACTGAAAAGTTTCTATAAGGCAAAGGGCACTGTCAATAGCACAAAATGATAACATACAGAATGGGAAAAGGTCTTCAACATTCCTTCATCTAAAAGAGGGTTGTTTTCCAAAGTATTTAAAGAACTCCAAAAACTGGACATCAAAGAAAAAAAAAAACAGAGAACAAATAATTAAAATGTGGGGTACAGACCTAAACAGGGAATTCTCAACAGAAGAATCTCAAATGGCAAGAAATACTTAAAGAAATGTTCAGCATCCTTAGTCATCAGGGAAACGCATAGGAAAATGTCTCTAAGATACCATCTTCAACCTGTCAGAATGACTAAAATCAAAAACACAAATGACGGCTCATGCTGGAGATGATGGAGCAAGAGGAACACTCTTTCATTGCTGGTGGGTGTGCAAACTTGTACAATAACTTTGGAAATCAGTATGAGGGTTTCTCAGAAATTTGGTAATTAATCGACATCAAAACTCATTTATACCACTCTTGGACATATAGCCAAAGGATACTCAGTCATACCAAAAGGACTTGCTCAACATGTTTATATCAGCTTTATTTGTTATACAGAAACTGGAAACAAATTAGATGTTCCTAAACTGGAGACTGGATAAATTTTTAAAAAGTGGTGCATTTACACAATGGAGTATTACTCAGCTGTTCAAAACAATGTCATAAAGAAATTTGAAATCAAATAAATGGAATTAGAAAAAAAATCATCCTGAGTGAGGTAAACCAAGCCCAGACAGACAAACATGGTATGTACTCAGTCATAAATAGATATTAGCTATAAAGTAATGGATAACTAGGCTACAATTCACAGCCCCACAGAAGCTAGGTAAAATGGAGGGGCCAAGGGGGAAAGGAAACACAGGGATCTCTCTTGGAAGGGGAAAGAGAGGAAATCTCCTGGCTGGGTCTGGTGGGGATTAGAACTGGAGTGTTCAGTTTAGGCACTAAGTGAAAGGCGAGAGTGCTAAAGGAGGTAGCTAGATGGGGGCAGGAGGGAGCTTTTGCATGGCAGGTAGAAACCTGATGCAAAGAAAACTCCCATGAATCTTCTGGGATTCTAGTACTACTAGCTATAATGAATGCATGGTCTGAACTGCTAGTCATCTCTTGTGGTCAGAATGGTGACTACCCCAATTGCCATCAGAGAGCCATCATCCATTAACTCATGAAAACAGATGCAGAAATCCACAGCCAAGCATTTGGTCGAGCTCAGGGAATCCTGCTGAAGAGAGGAAGGAATGATTGTAGGAGCCAGAGGGGTCAGGACATCATGAGAAAACCCACAGAAACAACTAATCTGGCTCAAAGGATCTCACAGAGTGTGAACCAAGAACGAGGGAGCCTGCCTTGACTGGCCTGGTCCCTCTATATTCATGTGACAGTTGTGTAGCTTGGTCTACCTGTGTGACTCAGAACTTTTACCAGTACTGTGTCTCTGCAATTGACTGTTGCCTTCTAAAAAGAAACTTCTCGAACAAAGATTCGGAGCAGATCAGATCGCCAAACTTCATGATTTCCAGTATTATGGCTTTTAATACAAATTGTGTCTAGAGCAATATTATGTTTTCTTACCAATTTGGGACCTGTGGAAATTCAGTTTTATGTACCTGAACTTCATTTAATGCATTTGCAACATGAACAAAGTAAGGTTTGTAACACTCAAATGTTACAGAAAAATGCTTTATATAGTAAAAGTACTGCTGTTGTAACTGATGTCAGTTTTTATTCACACTTGGATCCACTTGAATAAGCTTTATCTAAGAAGGTACAAAAGGAATAAAAACAATATTTAAAAGAATATACAAGACGTTGTTAACAGTTACAGAAAAAGTTACTTCTGCGTAATGGATATTTTGTCTGCCCATGTTTTTAGTCTTTTTATGTTTTCTTTTTTCATTATTTTGTTTTTATTTTCTTTAAAAAAAGAGAACAAACTGTTTTCATTATACATCTCAAGCCAATGGCTAAGGATGTTAAACATTTCCTTAAGAGTCTCCTCTGATGGTATGCATAACTTCCAGTACTGTTAAAGCTATCCAGTAGGAATGAAGCTGCCAAATGAGTATCAGCTTTATTTATATATGTTATGACCTGCACAATTCATTCAGAGCAACACTTAGACACAGACCTGATTAAGTAGAAAGATAACTTAAAGGTAAAAAAGTTAGATTTTTTTACTCTATGCTTTCATTTAAAATTTTTCTTACTTTCTCACTCAGCATTTCCAAATGGAACATACAGCCTTTTAAATTATTTATCCTGCATTAAATATGTTAATTTTTCTAGTCAAAGATGAAAAAATTTATTTCATCTCTGTGTGCTGCTTAACAAGTTCCTCCAAGATCACATCTTAACTGTATTTTGTAAAGATATATTTTTATTTTCCATGGGTTTCTAAGACTAGAGGGAAAAAAACAACGTTTTTCATTTATTTTGCTTAGCTAGTAAAACCATTACGTTACATTTTGTTTTAAGTGAACAAACTGTCTGGTAAAATTTTAAATAGGCAACAATATTTACCTATGATCACAATGCTCTCACATAACTATTTTTACATATTAATTTGTAATCTTTTGTGTTTGCATTTCACACAACTGCAGTAATGGTATATCTAACCCTTTCTGGTTTTAAAATTTGAATGCATCATATAATTGTTTTACTTGCCTGTGAACTTTCTATTTCCTACAGAGGGTAAAGAGAGAGAATTTCACAACATCAAAGCAGAGTATAAAGACTCTCTTGACCCAGACACCTATCAAGCATCTTCTGTCATTTGACGCCACAGTGTTCCAGTGATATTGCAGCGCCAATAAGAAATTGTTCATTTCTTTTTCATGCTTGTGCAGCTCCTCAGACTTCATTTTCTTTTGGTGGCTAAGGTCTATTTGTCTCTCAAGAATTAGGTGATGTGTCACTTCCTTTCAGAAAACATTTCTGAACTGCTGTATAATTTAGGAATAAAATTCCTCCAACATTTTAATCACAGAATGTTTTATATTTAATTAATCATATAAATATTCCCTTTCATCTCTCCTTTAATATGCTTACGTTCAGACCCAGACAACGACTACTGGTTGGTTTTGCAATATATATATGGAAAATACTCCAAAGAGCTTGTTTCCATCTTCTTTGCATTGACAATGATATCTTTGTATCTACTGGTATCAGGTACTTCAAAAAAGAGAACAGGAGACACTGGTGAAGTCCACAGTGACTCACAAAGCGACTCTTTGAAATGGCATATGCCATTCTGCTCACCATTACCCATGAATGAACACACAGCCATAGGATGGTGAGGAACCAAATCCTACAATGTCAAATGGGAGAGCTATACACAATTACTGACAGTCGCATCCATATCTGGTCTCTAAGCATACTTTGAACTTCATGTTTGTTCGTAGTTTTTCATATTTGAAGGCATAATTCCCACCAAGATGGAATGCCTTCAGGAAGTAAGCATATTTTGAATGTAGGTCCCCAGTGTTAGATTGGTGTTCTCCAGGAACATAAGAGACTGAGCTTGCTACTTCTCTCCTCTTCCTGTTCTTTTCCTTACAATATACAATGAGATGGTGGCCATCTGAAAATCAGGAAATCGTCCACACTTTGCCTCTCATCACTTTGATGTGTGTTTCACCATCAAGAATTGGAGAGATGGGCTGGAGAGGTGGCTCAGAGGTTAAGAACACTGACTGCTCTTCCAGAGGTCCTGAGTTCAATTCCCAGCAACCACATGGTGGCTCACAACCAACTGTAATGAGATCTAGTGCCCTCTACTGGCCTATAGGATATATGTAGGCAGAATACTGTATACATAATAAATAAATAAATAAATAAATAAATAAATAAATAAATAAATCTAAAAAAAAAAAGAATTGGAGAGACAAATGTTTGTAGCCAGGACTACCTAGCTTGGGTAATTTTTTTATGACAAATCAACAGATTAATCTATTAATGTAATGCTATTTTAACAAAGTAGTACAAAGATATTGAACTGTAGGAGGATAAAAATGTCCAATGTCATAATCTTGCCAAGACTGATTTCTTCAGAAAACTGTGAGGGAAAAATTTGTAATAGGCCTACTTTCCTTGACTTGCAGGAAACCTATGTTCCCTGTCTGTTCATATGATTTTCATTGCATATGTTTCTATGACCAAATTTCCCAGTTTTATGATTTGGTGAAGTAAGACTTAAATTAAAATTGGAATAGTTATGAGAAATGCTGTTTAGAAGAGTAGTAAAGTTTATTTAAAACCACATTAAATGTGTTATGAATATAAAGCATACTTAGGGCATTCAAAGTTTGAGCAAAGTTATTGAATTAATGTCAGATGATGTTATTAATCAGTAAACTGCCTTTTCAGAAAGCATGCCAGTAACACATATATAAATTTTATTTTTAAATTAGTATATTACAATTTGTCCCATGTAAGACAATTTACATTAAGAAAATACTATTTGAAAAATAATTCTAAGAAGGAAGTATTAAGTTTTCTCTTCAATAGTAAACATTTGTAAATGATTTCCTCTGTCTAAAAGTTAAATATGTCTCATACCCCTTAAAACACCAGTATAAAGTTTGTGCAAAGACAAGAACAACAAAGATTTAGTCGAAAATTGATGAACAATATTGCTTAGTGACAGTAGTATGCATTACTTCACATATATGTGGGTTGAGTTGCATTCTCCCCTTCCCAAATCTACATTTTGAAGTTCCAAGACATTGCAACTCAGAATTTAATATAATTTGGAAGTAGGACATTTTAAAGTTAAGAAGGATTCCAGTAGTCCCTAATCTTATAATATTGACAACCTCTTCCTAATTTCCATTCAGAAAAATGTCATGTTTTCCATATTGTGAACCTAGTCCTTAAAAATCCATTTTCCATGTCTCCTATCGGTTAAATCATATTGTCTTTTAAAGCCTTGGATGCAGTCGTTGTAGCTACTGTTATCTTTTGTAGATGAGTCACATTGTTTTTCTTAGACTTTTGCTTGATTTCATTTAAAGACTGCTTTTAGTTGAGGGCCTCATTTTTCTGAATATTGGCATTCTAGTAATGTTTTCATGGATTTCTGGACATTTTCTATAAAGAGCAATTTACTGTCTAAATTTTTGAGGTTTTTCTCTATAGAATGTGTATTTGGCTCCAGTGTTGCAAACATTTAAGCATTTCCCAGCCCGTTTAACACCTTCAAGTCCTCTTTATGATATTCCTGCTGATAATATTGTGAACTTCCCTTGTTACCAATATATCGTTAATGTGGGGTCTCCATTGCATACTCAAGACTATCACTAAAAAGTCTGTAGGCCCAAGTTTGTACATATCTACAACACAAATATATGATGTAGTTCTCAGTAAATAATATAAATATTAATACTTGTACATATGTCTTCCTATTTTTCAAAGTTTTACTGTTCAGTTGTGGTAGCTGTCCTTTGTCCTCTGGTCTCATTAGCTTTGCACCCATTTTTCATTTTTTTAAAAAAACTATAATTGTATATTAAATAATGGCTGTCATTCACCTTTTTTCTCAAGTTCTTGGCAGCAATAATCTGATATTTGATATCCAAAAGATTTTATTACTAATGCTTGTCTAAGTGTAATAATGCAGTATTTGTCCCCCTGTGATTACAATATTTGACTTAGCATAATGTGTTTAAGTTCCTATGAAATATAAATACAAAGTAAATATTATCTTTATGCCATAACTGGACAGGAACAAAACACAAAGAAAAACTATCAATTAATTTCACTGATCAACATAGATGTGAAAATCTTGAAATCCAAATTCAAGAGTAAGTTAAGAATATCACACACCATGAACAAGTCAGTTTCATTCCAATTGGCAAATTATTTCCATATAGCAAATCAATAAGTATATTCCATCACATAAATCAAATAATCATTTCAAAAGGTACAAAAAATGCCTTCAATAACATTCAGAATCCCATTATAATGAAAACATGAAGTCTCAATAGAGGGAACATGTCAGGATATAATGTAAGCTATATGTGATGTGGTAGTTTGAATAAAAAATGGCCTCCATAGGCTCATAGGAAGCATCACTATTAGGAGGTGTGGTCTTGCTGGAGCAGGTGTGATCTTGGAGTAGGTGTGTCACCAAGGATGAGTTTGAGGTTTGAGAGGTTCAACCCAGGCCAAGTGGCTCACTTTTCCTTCCTGCTGCCTGAGGATTCAGATGCCAAACTCTCAACTCCTGTCTAGCATCACGTTAACCATGGTTCCTCCATACTTCCCGCTGTGGCACTAATGGAATAAATCTCTGAACTGTAAGCCAGCTCCCAATGAAATATTGTCCTTTCCTGGAATGATAGTGTCTCTTCATCTAATTGAAATCTTAAGACATGTGACAAGCTTACAACCAACATTATACTAAAGGATGAAAAATTAAAAGCACTTCTTCTAAAGTCTGGAATGAGAGAAGTGTGTCCATTCCCCCACTCTAATTAAATACCGTGATCAGTGCTCAGTGGCTTAGCATGAGCAAGGAGAGAAGAGAAATAAAAGGGATTCAAACAGGAAAGAAAAAACTCCATACTATTTCTATGTGCAGGCTACATGATCTTACACTGGAAAGATCCTAATGACACCACTCTAAGGACTGATAAACATGTTCAGTAAAATAACAGAAAACAAAGTTAATACACAAAAAATAAATACTTGAAAAATTATTCAATCTTAGTCCTTAAGAAAATTTAGTTCAAATTCTGACATTTCCGTGGTATCCTAATCAGACTGACCATCATTCAGAAACAAATGTCAGCAAATGATGGTTACGATTTGGGGTGAGATTGTGAATGGGTCTAACATCTATGGAAGCTAGTATTTAGGTTCCTTTAAACACTAAGAATAGAACTACTTCCTGAATCAGCTGTGCTATTTGTGGGCATGTACTCAGCTCCAGGTCGACATGCCACAGAGACACTTGTGCACCTCTGTCTACTGCTGCATTACTCACAATGGCAGAAACAGAAATAAATGGATAAAGAAAATTTGGTATTGAAGTAGTTTGCAGGGAAATGGGCCCTGTAGGGAGTGGCACTGTTAGGAGGTGTGACTTGGGTGGAATAGAAGTGGCCTTGTTGGAGGAAATGTATGATGGGGGGGGGGGTGGACTTTGAAATCTCCTATGGTCAAGCAACACCCAGTATAGAACAGAGCTCACTTCCTGTTGCCAATGGATCATGATGTAGAATTCTCAGCTCCTTCTCCTACACCATGTCTGCCTGCACACTGTCATGAAGAAAATGGACTAAACCTCTGAAACCACAAACCACCCCAAATTAAATTTTCCATTATAGGAGTTGCCATGGCCATGGTTTCTCTTCACAGCAAAAGAATCCCTAATTAAGACAGGTATATATGGACAAAAGAATTTTGGTTTTTACTTGGTATGTTATTACTAAGTTTTTACATCCCAACCACAGTTTCTGTCTCCCCTACCTCCACCTCATTCCAATCTCTCCCCTGATTTCCTCTCTAACCCCGACCCCATCCACTCCTCTTTTGTTTCCATTAAGAAAAGGGCAGCCCTTCCATGGATATCAACCAAACATGGCATATCAAGTTGCAGAAAGACTGGGCACCTTTCCTCATATTAAGACTGGACAAGGCAAGCAAGTAAGAGTGAACAACCTAAAAGTTATCAATAGAATCCTAGACAGGGCTTGCTCTCACCATGAGAAGTCCCACAAAAAGATCAAATTACAAAACTGTAACATTCATGCAGAGGGCCTAGGTCTGTCGCATACAAGTTCCCTGTTGCCGGTTCAGTCTCTGTAAGTTCCTATGAACCCACATTAATTGATTGTTATGGTGCCCGCTGACTCCTACAATCCTTCCTCCTCCTTTTCTGCAGGATTCCCCGAGCTCTGCCTAGTGTTTGGCTATGGGTCTCTGCATCTGTTTCAATCAGTTGCTGGATGAAGCCTCTCTAATGATAATTAGTCTGGGCACTGATCAATGAGTATAGCAAAATATCATTTAGGCATCATTACATTGTCTTTTTTCTTTTTTGACAGATGTTTGGTTGTATTCTACGTCTCAGGGATGTCTAGACTCTGGGTCCTGGTGCTCTGGGCAGTGTCAGGGGAGGAAGGGGCACTCTTGTTGCATGTGTCTCAGACTGGATCAGTCATTTGTTGGCAACCTCCACAATTACTGATCCACTTTTACCCTAGCACATCTAAGTTGAAGGTTATATGGCTGGGTCAGTGTCCCAATTCTTCCACTAATAGTCTTGCTTCATTACGGTAAATGGCCAAGTCAGGCAAGTATCCCCTGTTCCTAGGTATCTTAGCTGGGGACCCTCCTGCACAAAAAACGTCTATGTAGCCATAAATAAGAATTCATTTACATGTAGATGGTCATTTAGGTTGTTTCCACTCCCTTGCTATTATTAATATAGCATAGGTAGATGTTCATCAATGAATGAATGGATAGTGTAATGTGGTATGGTAATATGAATGTTGCCATATTATTCAGAAATAATTCAGAAAATCAAATAAGGAGTTTGTAAGAACAAAATGAATGGACTTAAAAATGTATAACAGTAATCCATTTCATCCACACTCAGAAAGAAGTAAAAAGATTCTCTCCCTCCCTAATACGTGGATCCTAGTCTACAGCATATACTTGTTCATATGTTAACAGTTCTGAGTGTGGATAGGTACAATGTAAGATTTAGAAAGGAAACAAGAAAGGATAAAATTCAGTGATAAGGAAGAAAAAATGGAAGCAGAAGGACAAATAACTATGAAAGATGATATAGAGCTAACTTTTTTTTCTAATTTCAACTGTGTCATAATTTGGGATAATTTGTTTGTCTGTTTGTTTTGCTAATAGATAATATATTGTAATGTAACAGATAGTGAAAGTGTAAAATCCTAAGTGAAGCTAGTCTAAATGTAAAGAAACTTACTGAGATATACAGAATTTGAGAATGGGTGTTTATTTAAATGGCTACCTCAATCTGGCTGTGAGATATTTCTATTTGTGATTCATTACAATAAAGTGGTGTAAAAAAGAAGCACATTATGGCATTTGCTGTAAAACATAAAACCGGAAGCCAAATTCAGAAGAGCAGAATGTTATGTTTTCTCTTATATGTGGAATATAGTTTATGTATGTGTGTGGTCATACAGTGTAGAGGGTTGTGTAGAAAGGAGATCATGAGAAGAGAAGACTCCTTAAGCATTGTAGGAACGATAGACAGTAATCAAATATGCATAATATAAATAGAAGAGTAGCTAAGGGAAGAAAAAAAACCAGTTGAAGTGGGGGCGGAGGCTGTCTTGGAGAGCAGGTGGAGAGTATGAATGAAAACTAAGTATACAGCAATTGTTTATGCAGATTCTGTGATGAAACCCATTGCTTTGTATGCTATCCTTAGGAACCAATTAAAGGAAATAATAATGCAAATAATATCATGATATATGTGTCTTGTTTGTTATCATATTTGTCTTTCTCCATAGTCTTCTGAAGACAAAAATATGTGCAAAGTTAAATACATTTACATTGTATTATCTACTATTTTATTTATTTATTTATTTATTTATTTATCTATCAAAGATTTCTGTCTCTTCCCCACCGCCGCCTCCCATTTCCCCCCCCTCCCCCAATCAAGTCCCCCTCCCTCATCAGCCCTAAGAGCCATCAGGGTCCCCTGCCCTGTGGGAAGTGCAAGGACCACCCACCTCCATCTAGGTCTAGTAAGGTGAGCATCTGTCAGAATGGCTAAAATAAAAAACACCAATGATAGCCTTTGCTGGAGAGGTTGTGGAGAAAGGGGTACACTCATCCATTGCTGGTGGGAATGCAAACTTGTGAAACCACTTTGGAAAGCAGTGTGGAGGTTTCTCAGGAAATTCAGGACCAATCTACTATTTTTTTTAAATGTCATAGGACTGAAATTGGATGGCCAGGAATCCAGTGTATCATATGTCGACATATATGTGATATATGTTTAATTAATGTATCCCTTTGCTTCAGTGTGAACATCAAAAGTAGTAAAGTTTGCAAGCAAAATATCAATCAAAAACAAATTTTGTCGCCTAATTCTATTTTACCTAAGACTTTAATATTTAATCTTCACCTGGAAACACTGATCCTCCATTGGCTTCCACATTTGATTCTAATTCAACATTAGAACTTGGTTCCAATATCAACTTCTACATCTTCATTCATCTACCGATGTGTAATAGTTTCCCACTATTCCTCAGCATTTACCCCGAGCCAAGTCAAACTGGGATTAATCTAATTTTTATTACATTGTATTTATTTATTTTTATATTTTTACATTTTCAATAGATTGTGTGTGCATGTCAGAGGGCAACTTTTGGGAGTGAGTGCTCTACTTCCAGCAGGTAGGTACCAGGGATGAACTCGGGTTGTCAGCCTTTCCCGACTAAGCCATATCACCTGTCTCGGTTTTAGTTTATACGTAATTGAAGATTCTATGGAGTTGCCAATGTGCTTCCTTGGGCATTGTCTCTTCTCAAGCCTGGATGAATGTGTAATCATGAAAAACCTTTGTCTTATTCTTGTGCATCTCCAGTACCTGGAATAGTAAGATAACTCTTCCTTTAACTGTGAAAGAACACAAATAAAAACATTTTTAAATCAAAAACGTTTTAATTATAACTCTATAAAAACTCCAACACAAGGAATAGATTCATTCATGTCCCCATTCTGTTAGGAACATTGAATAAAAATGTCCTATTTTGATGACAATTTAGGTAATTGATTAATAATGGCAATGATTCAAAAGCAAAAACTGGCTAAAGGGCTGTCTTTTTAGATTGCAGTATTCATTATGAACGAAAGTGTTTGTAAATGCATTTAATTCCATACTTGTTCTTCTGGTCCTTGGACAAATTTAATGGAACCAATAACATATTTCCTTGGTTTTAATTATGCACAGTAAGTATTTTTGATGTTGCCAATTTTCCTAAAGAATAGCAAATGCTGCCTTTTGCTCAATAGCTTTGATTGTGTGCATTACATGCTAAACATGTTCTTTTTTCTGTAGCAGCTATTAAGCTTGTCGACACCCACAATGTCCCAGCATGGCCAAACATGCCCCTAGGATATCTCTACTAAAAAGACGTAACTTTTGACTGTTCACTCTTTGAAAAGCAATATGGAACATGCTGGAACTATTAAAAGGGGAAAAACTTGATCTAGTGGAAGAGTAAAAGATAGTGTAAAATGGGTGGAATTATCTTCATTGCTGACTTTTTAAAATTCTGATGCCTTTCTTCAGTTCTATGCCCTTTCTTTTACTTCATTGCCGATTGAAGTATACTTGCATGTTTATGTAAGTATGTGTCTATGTGCATCCAGCTGCGTTTGCAAATGACAGTATATCATGGTGATGCCTTCATTCTTCTTTTAGAGTACGTTAATCTTCAGAAGACATGGTGCTGTTGGTGTTTGCTGAATTAAATCCACAGATGCATGGTTTAGTATCTCAGTTTACATCACCCCCAGAAAAGCAAAAAGCCATTTCTTTCTCTTACTATTTTTCTCTGGTATACACATTCTCAGCAAGCTGATGAATGTGCACATAAAGCTAATATATTACACACTTTAAAATACTTTTTATAGTGATTTCTGAATATCATCTATTCCCTTTGCTTTCTGAGCAAGAAGAGCATTGCATGAGCCACAATAAAAACCCATGTGAAATAGAAATATTTTAATTAACTCACATGGTTAACTTAAATAATAATAATAATATTAACTCCAAATAATATTCATAATCACTAAAAACTCTAGGCAAGCTTTCATTTAATATTTTTCTCTAACTCAGAAACAGCCTTCCAGAACCCTATCAATAAATGTTGTGGTCACCTGTGTGGAAAAAATGACAATGGCTTTGTTCCATGAGATACAGAAGCCAGAAAGAAAGAAAGAAAGAAAGAAAGAAAGAAAGAAAGAAAGAAAGAAAGAAAGAAAGAAAGAAAGAAAGAGAAGAGTTTTAGCCTAAGATTCAAAATTCATATTGGTTCAGAGAGAAAGCTGATACAAAATAGTAACGAAATAATAATATTTATTTGGGGGAATATCATCAGCATACTGTCCAAAGCAGAAACACTAACAATGGAAGGCTTTGATTAGATAGATTACAAATAGACAATAATTAGCTAGAAACTGATGGCACAGAATATAAAGATGATAAGTAGGTAGTAGATAGGAAGGAAGGTGCTTTGAATAGGTTACTTCCATGTACTCATGCCAGTTGCTGAGGTAAAAATTGTTAGCATACATATTTTACAAATAAGTAAAATTAAGACTCAGAGAAACTTTCCAAAGGTCACATACACAAATAATAGTTGAAAAACTTTCATCTAAATAAATCATTTCCTCTTAATGACTCGACTTTTGCTTTCAGGTAGATGAAGGGAGAGATATTGAATAGAGATGTTTATTCTGAATGAATGGAGGTTGGAAAACCTTTTAAGAGAAAACATTATAGGCAAGAGATACAGGACCCACAGAGAGCATTCAATTTCTTCAATGATTTTCTGGCTTAGAGAAAACAATGTATAAGATGATATGGTACAATGACTCTCAAAATTAAAAAAATGTAAATGACAGTCTCAAGGAGCTATACAGAAATTGATTTCTAGGTAAAGTTGTTTTATCATTAGTTTAAAGTATGTTTTGAGAGGTAATCTTGGAAGTGGCAGAATCCTCCAGAAACAGAGGCATGATTGTTCTATATTTAAGGTGTAAGTTACAAAGAGACTAAAGATGACTAAATGGAAAACAGACCATTGACTGAGAATCTCGAAGTAAAGATGAAAGACAAAGACCTACAGAGGGAGAAATGGTTGCATAAAGACTGGAAGAATTCATAGGGAAAAAGATAAAGATACAAATGACTCACTCTCCAGCTCTTGATGATGTTCCATCAAGCCTTTAATGGAAAAGCTAAAACCCCAAGTTAGACTTTCATTCACATCTCCTGTCCTCTAAGGTAACTCAAGTACACACCAGTTTCCTGCAGTGGCAACAGAATCCAGGTTTGCCAAAGGTAATGCTGAATAATAACCCTTTGTGGAATATGTAAATAAAATTTAAATAATATTTAAATGCCTTTCAAAAATGTAAACTGTCTACTAAGAAGCAACAAGGCAGGTCTTTAGGGCTTCTCAAAAATAACCAGGCTTCAAATGTTGGCTTAAGCCACAATATTTTGACAAAATGTCAAAAGAAGTCAAATTATACATAAGAATTTCATGCCCTTTCACCCCCAGCCCCACAGGCATCCACTTAACTGCCTTTGCTCTCCTCACTGGCATTTTGCCAGGGTTTTTCAGACTCATTTTGTGACACTCAGGAGGCTTCACGTACCTGAAGGACTATCAGATTCCCATAATGAGATTAACTTTAGTTCATTTCAATTAGAAAAGCAAATATATGTTGGGCTGTATTGGGGGGGGGGAGAAAAGGACACTGTGAAATTAAAGGTCTTTGCCTCTTGGCAGGCTGATGGGGCTGACCTTGGGTTGGACACCATTCTCCCTGGGACACTCTTTCTTACTTCTTTCTCGGCAGCATCCATTTGTCAGGTGTCTGATGCTCCCACCTGTAGGAAAGGGTCGGTCTGAACTTGTGGAGAACCAGCTCAAGGAAGCTTCCTGCCCAGTTCTTATCTGATATGTGGATTCCCCTCTGTATACTATGAATATGTCCTATGGCCATTGGTTAACAAAGAAATTGCTTTCAGCCAATGGCTTAACAGAATATAGTCAGGCTGGAAGAGATATAAAGAGAAAGTAGTCAGAGTCAAGAAGCGAAGCCATGTAGACCCCAGAGAAGAAAGACAACCAAACTGCCAGTCAGAACCTTACTGGTAGGCCTCAAGCCTCATGGTAATACACAGAACAATGGAAATTGGTTAATTTAAGATATAAGAGCTAGCTATGAATATGCTTAAGGTACTGGCCAAAGATTATTGAATTAATAAAGCTTCTGTCTGGTTATTTCAGGTCTGGGCAGCTGGGAAACAATAAGCAGCCTTTGACTACACTTATCTCAAGGAAAAACACAAACATTCGGGAGGCTGTGGATCTTTGTGAGTTCAAGGCTGACCTGTTCTACAGGGTGGGTTCCAAGGCAGGCTCCAAAACCTGCATAGAAACACCCTGTCTAGAAAAATCAAAACCAAAGCCAAAAGTAAGGCAACACAAATAACCCCACAAATTCTGAAGCAATAAAATACAAACAGAAAAGACTAGTGCAAATTAAAAAATGTCCAAAAAAAGCATTATGAAACAAAAAAAATTTCTCCAAAATACCAAATACCATTGATCTTGTTTTGTGTTGACCATCTACCATAGGGCATGGGGATTGCCCTTAAGTGTGGTTTGTATACCCAGTGAGAGTCCACTGAAGAAAAAAAAATACAAAATTTTCTTTTGCAAGAAGCTGTCAGTTGGAGATAGTTGACAGTTTCTTGTTTAAAGTAAGGAAGCTCAATAGGCCATAGACTTAATGGACAAATACTATTTTTCTGCTAAAAGCACAGAGTAATAAAATTACTTCTAAAGATACCGTTCTACTCCTATACCAGTGTTTTACATTATATTCATACGTCAGTCATCATCAGAGAAGATTCCTCCGACAATAAATGGCAACTAACATGGAGACCTACAGCTGGACAACATGTAAAAAATAAGAGACATTGAGACACTCAGCCCTAATTGGGATGTCTCCATCAAAACTCTCCCCTCAAAGTTCAGGGAACTATGTGGAAAAGAAGGCAGAAAAAGTGTAAGAGCCAGAGAAGATGTAAAATGCCAAGGAAATAATGTCTTCCAGACACAATGGGACTGACACACCCAACATTTTTTAACTTTATCCATCTTCTCTTCTAAAAAGAAAAGGCTTATACGCTGTGTATATATTTTTGTCAGTGTTTACATCCTAAAAACACTTCTAAAACTGAACCAGTTTGAGAGATGAAATTGGAGCAGCATTCTCTCTTCAACGTAGATGAAGATCCTCAACTACGGATGAAATATACCTCGCATGCCTCTTTCATGTTAGCCTATTTTATTTCATTTTATTCTTTGACAGTATCATCTGTAACACCCTACTACTAAAGCACAGATAACATTGAGAGAGGGTAAAGAAAAACCTTAGGACTCAGAAGATAGACAGAAATGGGAAGAAATACCAGTTACAACATGAAAGTGACTTCCAACCAAATAACATATGACATGGCTATACCAATGAGGAACACACAATGACTATGAACAGCTACATAAACTGGAAAGCTTCAATATCCCATTGTGGATAAAGGAGAATGCTCATGAGGCCTTATCCACCATTGGTATTTTGCTACTAGCTTTTTTTTTTTTCCAATAAGAGAATCCTACTTTCCTGAAATAGAAGTCAAGAAACCCACATATCCAACTTCCTCTTCAGGCTTTGGTGATATATGACCCAGCTTCTTATAAATACAGATACCTACCTGGTTTGGAATTTGAAAGTGAACAACTAGAACACCCAGATTCAACCTCCTGACAGAGAAGGTAGCAGTAAAAAGAAGCCACTGTCCTCCACTGATTGTTCCTATGTCCTAAGCCATTATCAAGACCATATCTTTTCTTTGTCTTTCCCCAAATCTTCCTCTTTTCTTCCTCCAATCCCCATGTCAGAACTTCTATTAAACCCTTCTCCTATTCTGGTTTGGCATGAGAAATAGCAGAGCACATTCCCAGACCAGCTATAAATCCCCAGAAATTTCTCAGACACACTCCTGCTTGAACTCACAGCATTTGTCTGCTTGATCCATCCATAGATGGTCCTCTTGTTCACAGTGACAGCCTGAGCTGACCTCCTAACACAACCTCATAAAAGAGGTACTACATATGTCGGTTCAGTGAAATTTTTACTACAGAAGACATAGTAAAGTTACATTTTGTCTTCAGGTTTTAAACTCATAGAAAGTTGAAGTTTTAAAAGTTGATTTTCTACTTTTAATGCCCTGACTTTATGGACAAAACCCCAACAACTTGTGAAGGTCAAAAATGACCTGGCCAGAGGCAATACCACTGCTGAGCTCTGCAGACTAAAGACCAATTCCCTTGACTTGAATTCAGTGTGTACTTCTAGTTCCTTGAACGTCTGCTGTTTTGCTCAGATGCAGGTCGGGACATAAAAAATCCTATATCAGCCAGATGAATTTCAACATGCCCCATTCTGGGGTCCAGTTACCCAATTGAATAAATATTAGAAAAGTGGCTAATAGGTTCATGAATGCCAATTCTTGTCATCTCAGTAAGATTCCAATAAGGAAAGGGACTCACTGTCTATCTTCATCATTTATGTTCTGTTTTTTATTTGTTTTTAAAGGTAAGAATATGTGAAAGCAGTTAGATGTAAGGCGCATTTGCAGAGAGCTGCATAGATTTTAGATGCCAGCAGGTCACTACAACCTGGGGGTGCTGATGGCCCTGTCTTTCACCTTGACTGATAGGGAGAATTCTACTCTGCATCAGAGACAGCACGTGGCACTCTGCTCAGTGAATGGCTCGGGACCTCTATCAATAATTAATTATGTACCTGTGGCAAGTCATTAGTCAGTCTTTACCAAGTCTTGCTTTCTTTACTTCTATATTGGCGCTAAAATATCTTTTATCCTATAATGATAATAAAATCAATAAATATAACAGCATTGTGTCTATTATAAATACTTTATTATCGCTAGGTATACTACTACAGAAATATTCATAGCAGTGTTTTGCTTTCTAAAGAATTTAGTTATACATTGCTTATTTATTTATTATTCTCCTCTCTCTCTCTCTCTCTCTCTCTCTCTCTCTCTCTCTCTCTCTCTCTCTCTCTCTCTCTCTCCCATTCTCCCCTCCTTCCCCTCTCTCTTTCCCTCTCCCTCTCGCTGTGTATGCCAAAGCACATGAGTGATCAGAAGGCATCTTACAGGAAAGAGTTGGTTATCTCTTTCAACCATAAGGATTCAGAAATTAAACTAAGGCCTCATGCTTTCCAGCAAGTGTCTGTACTGTCTGTACTTACTGAACTTATCACCAGCCCTCTCTGAAGCATTTCTCTTCAGTTATTTTTGTAGCTGTTGTCTTCGCCCCCCCCCCCACACACACACACTTGGCTTTTTAATGATAGAATCTTACCAGTATCCCAGGCTAACTTTAATCCCTCCCTACACAGCCTACCAAGTGTTGGAACCACAGGCATGCAACACTACGCCTGGCTTTTCTTCAACAGTTGTTTTTTGAAAATTCCTAATCCTATGTTTTGCTGCCAGCCTCCACCTCTGTACAGGCCACACAGGCTCTGCAACGGCTACCTGTGTTACAGAAGGCATATAAAAGGATAGAAATCGTATCCACAAAGCCAGGAGTCCACAGTCAACTCATTCCAAGAAACCATGTGATAAGAAAAGAAGGCACGCATATGGAAAGAAAAAGAGAAAATGCAAATTCAACTACTATTTGTAAAACAAATTCAAAACCCATCTCAAGCCTTTGGAGTCTTTATACGGGAGAAACCACAGTAGGACATAAATCTTAAATGTAATGTCAACAATAAATACTATTTTATGGAGCTGTTTGACAATATGTTGAGTTTGGAACAAGCCAGAATTGTTTAAGTTTCGGTTAAGATTTTCTTCCATGCCTGACATAACTTGAGCATAATACTAATTGTGTCTTTTCTTCCTGTCTGCAGAATTTACTCTGGAGGCCTGCTGACTTTGCCTTCTTAATCCTTAGGGATTTCTTTTTACCTTCAGACTAAAGTAAACTTGGCTTGTGGCTATGAAAGAGAGCAGGTCAGGGAGTATACCAAAGACAACTTGTCCTTTTCTTCACCAGACAGTTACCTCCTCCACTGACTATGGAACATCACGGAGTCTATCAAAAGTATCTGCTGACAGATTTTAATTGGATGGATACACAACTCCCCCCACACACACTATTTTTGGGAGTGAGGATGTGTAAGATTTATAAAGAACAAGATGGATCTGCTTCTTTCATTAAGATACAGTCTATGCTTTAAAATCTACATCATTAGAAAATGACTACTTCATATCCCTTAGGCAATTTATTACCAATGCTAAGAAAAAAGAAAGAAAGAAAGAAAGAAAGAAAGAAAGAAAGAAAGAAAGAAAGAAAGAAGGAAGGAAGGAAGGAAGGAAGAATGAATGTCAAAAAGCTGGTTGAATGTATTTTAGTAGTGACAAATTTCAATGTGAAATGAATGGTATTCATGTTAAAAATCTATGTGTATATTCCAATTCTAATTTTCTACCTTATTCTGAAAGCGTTTCTGATTCTTAGGTAAGTCTGGCAGATTTTTGAAAGGTGTCTGTTGTAAACTGAGCTTGGACTGGAATTCCCAATGTGTCTTTTATGCCACATTATGTTCTTTCTTATGCACACACTCAAGCTCTGAATAGACAAAGTAGCTCCTTATTTTTTACATTTAAGTTAATTAGAATGACGTTAACAAAATTCTATACTTGGTTGCGACAGATACAAGCTGTGGCAGCTTGCTGAGCAATGCTGGAAACATTTCCATCGAGAGACATAAGACCAACGACTGATCTGGGAAGGCATATCCACAGTGGTGAGAGAAAAGGGAAACGATAGCCATGACTAGCAGTGTTCACAATTATCTAGGTGGTGAAAATGTCTCTCATAGCTAAGGTCTCTGCAGCGTCCTATCATCACCACCTTAATGTTGACAGAGCATCCTGGATCACACGAATCATAAACCGTATCAAACATTTCCAGCATATACATATATATATATATATATATATATATATATATATATATATATTTACATACAAATGCTCATTCCTCCACCACAACTTGATGGAAGACTTTTTGCTACTGGTTTTTATTGATACCGGATTTATACAGAGCCCATCTAAAAAATATCTCTTTAGACATTAAGTAAAATAATTTCCTCTGGAACCTCAGCTATGTTCTATTGATCTTTATGTCAGCACTTGTGCCGATTTTCCGATTTTCTACTGTCTTGAGCGCTGTAACTGTCCTAAGTTTTGAGAGTAGACAGTGTGAGTTCAGCTTCGTCTGTCCCTTTCCAAGTTGTTTTGCTTTTCATTTTCATATGGGTGGTGGGAGTGGTTTTCTACTCCCTGCAGAAACAGGAACTACATCTCTACAATGTTTTGAATGTAGAGAATATATATTGTTGTTTCCATGATTAGTTCTTTCAATAATATTTTATAATAGCATTTTGGGCACATTTTGTGTTTGTGTCATATCTGCTGATGAACATTATAATTTTTATGCTGTTGTAAAGGTGGTCATTTTCTTAATGTCATTTTCTAAAGATCAAGTCACTGGTATATAGAAATAGTTTCCCCTCATTGTCTCCTATCTCCGTGCCTTCTCCACATACTTCTTACCTCATAGCCCTAGTCAAAACTTCCTGCCCACTGTTCTGTAGAAGCTCTGAGAACAGATGTTCTTACTTTGTTCTCCATGTTAGAGGGCAAAAATAATACTATTTATGGAGTTTTCACAGATGCCTTTTATATCATTGAGAAAGTGCCCTTTTGTTCCCACGTTGCTGATAATTTTAATCACGAGTGGATGGATGTTGGATTTCTTCAGGTGCTTTTTCAATCTCTAGAGAAATGATCAAGTTTTTTTCCCCCTTTCCTTTGCTAATGTAATCGTTGGGCTCATTGATATTTTGAGCTCAGTGACCTCATTTTGCTAGGTCACACTTGATTATAGGTATCACCATTGCTGTCTGCTGCTCTTATAAAGACTGCAAAGGCTCAGTTCAGGATTTAGGAATATGTGCCCATAGAGATTCTCAGTGATGGCAGGTTCATTTGAGATCTGTCTCAGAGATCTTGGTAATACTGCTCTCTTCAAATCAACTAATTTTGTGGTGGATTCACAGAACTTGTTCTCTAATACTTGGGCAGAATTCAGCATCTGGTCCTAGGATTTTTCTTCCTGGGAACCTTAAATTACTTATCTGTTGACCTTTTATGCAGGTAATCACAATATGCCTTTTGCTGGTAGCTTGTGTCTGTATAGAAACTCATGAACTTTGCCTAAGTTATCCTATTTGGTATTTTCTTTTGTTTTGTGTAGGTCCTGGGCATGGAGCACAGAACTTTGAACTCATTGTGTAAGTACTCAATTATTGAGATATGTCCCCAGACACAACAATTTGTTGACATACAGTTTCATATAGTATTCTCTACTATTGTCTTTTAGTATTATGTATAGTAATATTCTTTTCTGGGTTCAGTAATTCGAGTCTTCTATTTTCTGTGTCAGGCTTATGAAAAGTTTTTTGCTGATTTTGCTGAGTATGTCTATAAATTTCTGCAGCTTTTTTTCAGAACTTTTTAAAAAAGAAAGAGACATAATCAAGTTAGAATGTTCAAACTTATTCCTGCCCTGCGGGAAGTCCAAAGTCCTCCCACTTCTATCCAGGTCCAGGAAGGTGAGCATCCACACAGGCTATTGAGAAAAAGAAAAAAAAAGTTTCCACCTCCTCCCAGCCTCCCATTTCCCTCCCCCTCCTCCCACCCTTTCCCCCTCCCCCCACTCCTCTCCCCCTCCCTCTCCAGTCTGAAGAGCAGTCAGGGTTCCCTGCCCTGTGGAAAATCCAAAGTCCTCCCCCCCTCCATCCTGGTCTAGGAAGGTGAACATCCAAACTGGCTAGGCTCCCACAAAGCCAGAACATGAAGTAGGATCAAAACCCAGTGCCACTGTCTTTGGCTTCTCTGCAGCCCTCATTGTCCGCCATATTCAGAGAGTCTGGTTTTATCCCATGCTTTTTTCAGTCACAGTCCAGCTGGCCTTGGTGAGCTCCCAATAGATCACCCCCACTGTCTCAGTGGGTGGGTGCACCCCTTGTGGTCCTGACTTCCTTGCTCATGTTCTCCCTCCTTCTGCTCCTCATTGGGACATTGGGAGCTCAGTCCGGTGCTCCAGTGTGGGTCTCTGTCTCTATCTCCATCCATCGCCAGATGAAGGTTCTATGGTGATATGCAAGATATTCATCAGTATGGCTATAGGATAGGGTCATTTCAGCTTCCCTGTCCTCAGCTGCCCCAGGAACTAACTGGGGACATCGCCCTGGGCACCTGCGAGCCCCTCTAGGACCAAGTCTCTTGCCAACCCTAAGATGGCTCCCTTAATTAAGATATGTGCTTCCCTGCTCCCCTATCCAACCTTCCTTTATCCCAACCATCCCGTTTCCCCAAGTTCCCCCCAACCTCCCCTTCTCACTTTTCTCTCCCCATCTCCCCTTACC
>NW_026067949.1:16540046-16685349 GCF_014885135.2 Alexandromys fortis
CAACCACTTTGGAAAGCAGTGTGGCGGTTTCTCAGGAAATTCGGGATCAACCTACCCCTGGACCCAGCAATGCCACTCTTGGGAATATACCCAAGAGATGCCCGATCATATGACAAGGGCATTTTTTCAACTATGTTCATAGCAGCATTATTTGTAATAGCCAGAACCTGGAAACAACCTAGATGTCCTTCAATGGAAGAATGGATGAAGAAAGTGTGGAACATATACACATTAGAATACTACTCAGCGGTAAAAACACAATGACTTCTCGAATTTTGCATGCAAATGGATGGAAATAGAACACACTATCCTGAGTGAGGTAACCCAGACCCAAAAAGATGAATATGGAAATGTTTTTGAAGGTAAGGTCAAAAAAATATCTTGTAACAAATATTCTTTCAGCATATTTGTATACCATAAAGAACATTTGTCTCAAAATAATATTCTTTAAAGTCTGAGTCAGTAACAAAATGCAAATTATACAAAATGAGCAATGAAATAAATATTAAAAGAGAACTCATAAAAGAGAAAAATAAAGAATTTTATTACTGAAAAATGTTTGTTTTTAAAGTGAAACATAATTTTCAGGCAGCCCCAGCTCAATAGTTAACACTCACTGCTCTTGCAGAGGAGCGGAACTTGGTTTCCAGCACACACATGTCACTTTACAATATTCCTTAACTCCAGTTCCAGGGGATTTATTACTTTCCTATGACCTTTGTGCACACCAGGCCAGCAAACAGTATATATAAGTCTATGTGGGCCTGTACTTATACACACATACACATAACTCATACACATAAAAGTAAATCATTAAAAAAACAATGTTCACACATTTAATTGGAAACAAGACATAAATAATATCCACTACTGAGAGGAGTCTATAGAAAAAGACTCCCATATTTCTACAGAGAGGAAGGTGGGCTATAAACTTCTTGACCCTTCTAAATTATTACCCTATTGTATCTATTAAATTTCAATTATGTTAGAGACAACAAACAGGGATAATCAGCCAGACAGGTACTGGCCAACTCTGTGCCTCACTGAGGAAAATCAACTAAAGATGGGCAAAGGAATTTCTAAGAAGGCGAGAGGATTCTTTATGCAAAATGTCCTCATATACATTTTTTTTTTTTGTGCAAACTTGCCAGGGAGGAACACAAGAAGAAACACCAGGATGCTTCTGTCAACTCCTCAGAGTTCTTGAAGATGTGTTCGGAAAGGTGGAAGACCACATCTGTTAAAGAAATGGGGAAATTTGAAAACATGGCAAAGGCTGACAAGGCTCATTATGGAAGAGAAATGAAAACCTACAATAACCACCACCACCACCACCACCCCCCCCCCCCGCAAACAGAAGACCAAAAAAGAAGTTTAAGGACTTCAGTGCACAAGGGGCCTCTTTCAGTCTTTTTGTTCTGAGTATCACCCCAAAATCAAAGACGAACACCCTGACTTATCCATTGGTGATGTTTCAAAGAAACTGGGAGATATGTGGATCAACACTGCTGCAGATGACAAGCAGCCCTACGAAAAGAAGACTGCCAAGCTGAAGGAGAAGTACGAAAAGGATATTGCTGTTTACAGAGCTAAAGGAAAGCCCAATGTAACGAAAAAAGAGGTGGTCACGTCTGAAAAGAGCAAAAAAATGAAGAGGATGAGAATGAAAAAGAAGGAGAGGAGAGAAAGACAAAGATGATGATGATGATGATAAGTTGATTCTAGCACAGTCTTCTTATTTTTTTAAACTGTACAGTGTCTTTTTTTCTTTTAAGTTAACACACTACCAAATGTGTCTTTCGATAGCCCCGTCCTTGTGGTATTTTCAATAGGCACTAACCTTGCCTGGTACAGTCTAGAGGTTGTGAATGGACATGGAAATTTAAAGCAGGTTCAGGTTGGTGCACAGCACAAATTAGTTATATGTGGAGATAGTAGTGGTTTTTTGTTGTTGTTGTTGCTTTTGCTTGGTTCTAGATTTTGTTTTTCACCTTCCGTTGTCTCTGATGCAGCTTATATGAAAATAATTGTTGTTTTGTTAACTGAAAACCACTCTGTAATTGCAAAAAACAAAATTGCAGCTGTTTTGTTGCCATTCTGAATGCCTATAAGTAAATACAAATTTTATTTTAAAAATAAATTTAAAATTTAAGTGTATTTAGCCTCTTTTGGAATGTATTCTATCAAAGGAAACTACTAATTTTTGTAGTGAAATTTTACCAGCATATCAAATTCTGTGCATGTGTATCCATATTATAGAAATAAAAAACCTAAGCATAAGAAAGAAAAAAACTTTCCTTCTAATAATGACTTGGAGAAAGTACATTAGTAAATTAGAAATAAAGTTAAAAAGCAATTTGATAGGCATGGGCTGTTTTATGTTAAAGAAAAAAATAAAACTGTATGTTTATACAAAAAGGAAGCTATTAGTGTATCGGTATTCATTTCCAGAAAAGGCACGAGAAAGATTACATTTTTACTATATTAATTTGTGTTGTTAGACAAAGAACAGATATTTTAAAATCTGTACTAAATTTAAAAAAAATTATACAAAAGAGAATAGCAAGGGAAGAGGACAAGGGAAATAGAAAATTTCTATGGAAATAGAAAAGGAAATAGAACAGAGTGGAATTTAAATGCAGCAGAAATACAGTTAACAAAAATCAGTGCTTGACTGTAGCTTCTGTTTGTTTAGCACCAGGACCAGTAATGTGGAAAGAGGTGTGGTTGGTAATTCCTCTAGCGTGCATGGGGAAAGTTTATCTGTGAGCACCATGTTCTTGTTCTACTCTTTCACATCTCTTTCTCTCTCTCACAGCTGTTCCCTTTTCCATAGCAAGTACCATTCTGCCTTTTCATTGACACTAAGGTACATATCCACAGTATCAGAGACATCTGCTTTTAATCAAATGGCTAAGAAGTGAAACACATGAGCTAACCATCAAGTATATTAGTTTGCTTGAGGTTCATAAATCAGAATCCCATGATATAGGTTCATACCGAAGTCACATATGGTAATCAAGAAATAAGTTTCTGTCTTCTATATAAAAATGATAATGTCAAAAGTCTATGGCTGGGGAGGTCATAACTGCTAATGGGGAAAATACTGATTTGTTTTGCTAAATTTGCTTAATGTGTCTGTCAAATTGACTTCTAAATATTTGTATTTATGCCCACAGATTTGTGTTGCTACCAACTTCTATCAAAGAAACTCCTGTGTTGGTTTGAAAGAAAATGACCCCCAAAGGGAGTGGCACTATTAGAAGGCTTGACCTTGTTGAAGTAGGTATGTTCTCATTGAAACAAGTGTGTCCCTATGGGGCTGGGCTTTGAGGTCTCATTTGCTCAAGCTTTGCTCAGTGTAACACTCAGACCACTTCCTGTTGCTTTCAGATCAAAATACCTTTCCAGTACCATGTCTGCCTGCACACCACCCTGTCCTGCCATGATGATAATGGACTAAACTTCTGAGCTGTAAGAAACCCAATAAAATACTTCATTTATAAGATTTGCCATGGTCATGCTATTTAATCACAGCAATAGAAACCCTAACTAAAATACATTCTTTTGCATTGGGAAGTGTAATTGGAGATACTCAGGACTTGACAAAATGTGAGAATAGCTGTTGAGTTCTGAACTTTAAATAAGTCATATATGTCATCTCTTTCAAGGCTTGAGGAACATTTTGGAAAACAGGAAGGAAAGAATGTAAGAACCAGAGGAAGGGGTGAAGTGTCATAGAACGTGGTCTTCCAGAGCACAATGAAGCGGTTGCATATTTAAACTTTAAGTACTTGTGATTACTTGCATGAAAAGTGTACATGATTAGTTCCGTCAACATTTCATTATTGAGAAATGAGGAGTTCATAAAGCCTTGCCCCTTCATGAGAGTGTATAGTTGCTGGGGGGAGGAGAGAGATTTTCTTCAATGGTATAGTTATTCTTTCATCAATGTTTTCATAAATAAGCCTAAGTAAAAGTGTGATATCTCTCTCTTTCTCTGTCTCTGTCTCTGTCCCTGTCTCTGTCTCTGTCTCTCTCTGTCTCTCTCTCTCTCACACACACACACATACATTCACACAATGAATGTAGAATGGACACTAGTGTTGTTGAAGGCTGCTAGTTTATTTCCCAACTGTCCTGACTCAAAATAATCACAGAGAAACTATAGTATTCAAATCACTGCTTGGCCAGTCACTTAAGTGTATTGCTAGCTAGCTCTTAGATCTAGAATTAACCAATTTCCATTATTTTATATTTTACCATGAGGATTGTGGCCTACCGGCAATTCACAGCTCCATCTTTTCCCTTTGGCGGCTACTTGTTGTCCCTTTGACTGTGCCTTCTTTCTCCCAACATTCAGTTTAGTTTTCACACCTAGCTCTATTCTATTAAACCATTGGCTGAAAGCAGATTCTTCATTAACCAATGGCAATAAAACATATTCACAGCATACAGAGGGAAATTCTACATCAGACTAGTAAGGAAAATAGATCAGTGGGAATGAGAGGGTGACAAGAAGTAGAAATAGAGATGCATATGAACAAAAAACATTATATACATATATGAAAATTTCACAATGAAATGTGTTCCTATTTATAGTTATAACATGTGTCAACGCAGAACAAAGGCAATGACAGCATAGCAGGAAGAAACAAAGAAGATACTTCATATGTACTCGCTGTGTGTGGCAATATCAGATTACCAATTGAAACTTATTTATCAGAAGGTGTAGAACACAGTAACATCCACACACACACACACACACACACACACACACACACACAAACACAGGGGAAGAGTAGAATAACTATATGGCACAAACTAAAATCCATTTCCTTGCAGAACTGGAGCACTAGTTAGCTGTGTCATCATATCTTTTTCTGGAAAGTAATTATATTTGCTAAAGGAGGGGAAATAATAGATTTTTCTTTATTTCGAATATATTTTTACAAATATGAATATATCATATAACTCAGAAATTTAGATGAAAATAATTCTATATTCTATTTTTAAAGAAAAATTCTTCAGACCATTATTTCTTAATTAAAAAGTGTTTATACGAAAATGGTTTTAAGTGCATCACTTTGCTCAGAATCAGTCTCATGTGGAGTAGGGAGAAAATGATGCATGTTTTCCAATCACTGTTTCTGCAGTGTGCATACATCTTTCCATATTTTCACTCTGTATGAAATTATCTATTGTGTAAATACTCATTTTGTGGAAAATACTGAGAAACAAAACTAACTATTATCATCCATGATGGTAATTAGTGCTCCACTAGTTGTTTTAAATGTGAATTTCTAAATTCAGCCATCCTTCTTGGGCCCCAAGCTCCACCTCTTCCTCCAATCCTCCACACCAGTGTATCCCATGTTCCTTTCTCCCTGTACTGCTGTTGTAACTAAGTATCACTTCCATTTCCAGTGCTATTTCTCAAGTTATACCAAGGAACACCAAGGGCAGCTTGCAGATCAGGTCTTGGCTTAGAACATCTCAAATCATAGTCACATCAACTTAAAATTACTTCCAAATATATAAGACTTATTTGGATAGTTTCCATTTATGCTTAAACATATTTGCACAGCTATGTATGTCTTTATGCATGAGTATTACAGATTTTACAAAATATATTTATAAGTAGATTTATATTTATATCATTAGATGCATCAAACAACCAAACTGACATACAAAGAAGATTCTACATTAAGATAGCTAGAAAACAATGTATTTGAATGAAAATACTGTTATTTTTTTCCAAAAAAAATAATCGTAACAATGAATTACACTTGCCTCATTTTCAGTGACCCTGTTGACCCATAAAATTCTGTTCACTTACTCTCCTGTGGATACTTACCTGTGAGGAGTGGTGGGCAGTAAATGCTGTTTTTACTAGCATACATTTTGAATGGGTGTGAGTATATGCCTGTGAATGTGTGTGGTGTGTGTGTTTGCATGCAGTTTATGTGGATACATATTTAATAATAGAAAAACTAAAGATTTAATCAATGTGTTGAGAAAACAAAAATGGTGTCCAATGACCTGAGTTTACCTGCCTAGTACTGCCATGAGTTTCTGATTTAAGTATAAATGAGATAAGGTGCTCAATCTGGTTCTTACAAGGTGGTCTGTTCCAGTATGGAGACTTTCTGTCATAGGAAATTAGTCTTACATTGAAAGTGGTCAATCTTGTAAAGATGCACTGTTCCTGGAATCCAAGGTGACTGCAGAATAATGCCACGACAGCCTTGAAGGGAACAAGTTAGATATTCATTGGGTGGTTACCCTGACAACCTTCAGATGCAACCATGTGACTCCAGTGAAAATGGCATACAAAATAAAGATACCAGGTTTTCATATTGCTTTTCAGTATTCCATGAGCTCAACATATTTTTAACAAAAGTAGCTTTAAGAGTCTATTTCAACACTACCCTTGTCAAGGTACATTCATCAGTCCTGAGAAAATTACAGTGTTGGTCAATCTGGCTTTGAAGTTTCCCTGGCACAATGATAGGGTCATATGTGAGACACGGACAAGTGGCAATGGTTGAGGCTTGTAAGTAAAAACAAGATACTTTTGGGGGACATCTAAATTCTACCATAAAGAAAATTAGTAGAGGAATCTAATGATAGAAAGCATCTGATTAAAAGGATTCTATAATCAAAAAATGGGCCATGAATTTAAAGGACAGCTAGGACGGATACATGGGAGGGTTTGGAGGGAGAAAAAGGCAAGGGAGAAATGCTGTAATTATACTATAGTCCCAAAAACAACAAAAAGGGAATTCCACAGGGAGCTCTCTTGTCATTTTCTATGCCCATGAGTATGAACTCAGAGTCATTTCTAGTGGAAGGAATTTGGTGTCAGGTAACCAAGCATAAGAATGGATTTTCTACAACTTAAAGCTTTAGTTGTAGGACAGTTAGCGCAAGTGACTCCATTTTGTTGTTAACTTTAAGAAAGGGTCGTTCTGTGTAACCTGGACTGGACTACAACAATGAATCATGCTATTGTAGTCTTGCAAGTGCTAGGATTAGTGATGAGCACCCCAGGCCCAACATGACTTTAGTTCAAATCCTACCTTAGTTATGTACCCCACTTTGCCTCTGAATAATTCTCTCTGAAGACATAACTGAGCAACCATTCCATGGTTTGGTTTCAGTTTTCCCTTATAAGATAATATTGGTTTCAGTTGGTCTGCTCTGGTGTCCAATCCCAAGTTAAATTCTATCTATCCTGTGGGTGAACAAACACACTCATAGGCTGTATGCTGTTCTAAGTTATTTCATGTTGTATCAGTGTTTGGAAGTCTGTGTCTTGCCCTGACGGATTCCATCTTTAAAGTAGCATTTAACTCCATTTCAGCAGCAAATGCAGAGGCGGGATGACTGTACCTGTGTGGACACATAAACACCACCACCTGCCCAGTGCTAAATTGTTATGGGTAGCCCACCAGAGATGATCACTCTGACTCCAACACAGCTTATAGCCAATGAAAAGTCTTTATTACAGACAGCTGGGACCAGATTCTGTCATTGTGAGCCAAGATGTGGTTCCAGCTGTATAGAACTTGGGGTTTTCAAAAACTAAAACCTTGTCCTGGCATCCTGTTCAGCAGATGCAAGGGGCATTGCCAAAGCAAGCAGTTTGAAGCAAGCAGTTTTAACAGAAGCTAAGATAAAGAGTTAGCTAGAAGGGGTTCTGAACAAACAGGCAGTTTTAACAGAAACTAAGATAAGTTATCTAGGACATCTGGTCCTTTGGTTCCTCAAACAGAGTTGGGAAATTTTCCATAGGATTCTCCATTGAGGAGATCAAATTCTAGTTAAACTTGAAATGACCTCAGCACTATCGTGCCCTGTCACAAAATTTTGAAGCAGACTTATTGGTAAAATTGAAAGGTAATGCCTATAAAGCTAGAAGAGGAGATTGTAGACATAGGCACATGCAAATGGGTTAAAACTGTAGCAGTAATCTATGTCTGAGAATTTCAAACACAATGGATCAGGGATGCCTTTAATACTCTCACCTGAACTCCTAAGCAGGAGGCCGGCCACCTATGCCTGCAAAGGCTCCATCTACTGTCACCTGATCATTCAGGGTGTACTTCAAGGGACCAACAGGCTTAGAACGCCTGATTTCCACAGGGATTGAATTGCTGTACACTAATCTGTCTGGACTGGTCCTGCACCTTCCCTCCACAGTCTGGCACCTCCACAGTTTGACTCAACCCTGCAGCTCCGCTAGCCCTCAATGTTTGCAGCAGTTCCATGCCCTTCTGCAGCTCTCCAGCTGAGCTCCTCAGCATCTTATCAAACCACCTGCAGGGACTCTGCATTTGTACCAAGTCTTCTGACTCTTTCCCACTAAGGTCTATTTGAACTCTTTCAACTCTCTAGACACAGTAACCCATCTGTAGCCATTCTGTAGCCTTCATAGTCACAGACATAAATATTACAATATAGTTATTGTGTAAAGTGTGATGTGTGTTTGGAATAAAAGATCCTGTATTTGGTAATGACCAGCAATCAAGTGAGAATGAAATTCTCTGGCAAACTGCAGCCAAGTTAATTGACACGGTTTGCAAATATATTGCTAGTCAATAAATTCTGATAAGATAAAAAGATGCAAATTTCTCTACCTATGTTTCTGACATCAAATGCTCAAATAATATCATTTCAAAAGTGATGTGTGATTCTGTTTTGTATGTTGTGAATACGATTGGTTAATTAATTAAGAAAACTGGCTAGGCCTTATAGGCAAAAGAATGGAGGTAGGCAGGGGAAACTAAACTGAATGCTGGGAGAAAGAAGGGTGAACGCAGAGAGAAGTCATGTTGCCCTGCTGGAGACAGATGCCAGAACTTTAGCCAGTAAGCCACAGCCATGTGGCCATACACAAATTAATAGAAGTGGTAAAATTAATATGTAAGAGTTAGCCAATAAGAAGCTAGAGCTAATGAGCCAAGCCATGATTTAATTAATACAATTTCTGTGTAATTATTCAGGGCTAAGTGGCCAGGAGCCAACAAGTGACCTCCTCCTACACAAAAGCACTGCTCTGATGATTATTTTAGAAATTGTACATTTGGCAGGGCAGTGTTTGCTCATACCTTTAATTCCAGCACTCGAGAGGCAGAGACAGGTGGATCTCTGTGAGTTCCAGGCCAGCCTGGTCTACAGAGTGAGTTCCAGAACTTACTCCATAGCTACTGGGAAACCCCGTCTCAAAAAAACGAGAGAGAGAGAGAGAGAGAGAGAGAGAGAGAGAGAGAGAGAGAGAGAGAAGAGAGGGAGGGAAGGAGGGAGGGAGGGAAGGAGGCAGGGAGGGGAGCAGAGAAAAATGTAGAACTCAATAAAAATCAATAAAAAAGTATAGGAAGGGAATGAAATCGGTGTGTGCACAGGAGGAAAGAAATGGGATCCAAGGACGTTTAGTTCATCCTCAGGGTGTTGATCTGAGCTTTAGTTTCAAGAGGAAGGATTGTCATGTGGTTAATAGCCTAAGTTAATATTTATAATCACAACTTAATGGTTTTTAAATTTTAATCTACTTGTAATATCCATTGTGTTTCCCACTTTAATAACATTTTGAGCATATCTATGAACCATTAGAATTCTAATCATGCTAGATGAACTTTTTCCTTGTTCTTTCCACAGCATGTTCCCAGTTCTATTATTTGATATAAAAAAAGAAATCTGAATTATAGAGAGATTGAACTGTTAGGTCTCAAACTCAAAACAAATGACTGAGGTGCCTATTTAATATATCAAAGCAGACATTGGCTACCAGGTTCCCCCAGCATCTCTCAGTACTTGTTACAGAATCATGCTTTCTGGTGTACCCCATTCCTTACCCTTAACTCTCCATCACAGGGGTGGACTTCACTTCTCTCAGCTTCCCTGATGCCTCTATAAATCAGCCATTTTGACTAAACAGCTCTTTTTGGTCTCTTGGACACCACTTTTGTTTCCCACTCTCCTGGCCTCTGGGCTCCTGGCTCTCTCCTCTCTCCTCTCTTCACATAGCCAGGTCAATCTGCTGGCCATATTTCATCGACTACTTTCTACTAAAAAACCTACAATCCCTTAGTAGTAGTAATTTACCATGGGAGAAACTCCACCACAAAAGCCTCAACAGGTAACTAAGCTCTATACATGTCTTCACTATGGAGTTAGAAGTATCTACCTGAAAGGACTTTCTTCCTAAGCTCACTGCTAAGGTTAGTGCAGGCCTAAGAAGACTCTGGTTCCATCTGACTTACAGGCTTACAGTCTTTGCCAGGCATTGCCCACATATCATCTGTCTGTGTCATTTGGGCTTTTCCTTGGGGCTACCCAAAATAGAGCAGAAGTAAAGATGAAAGCAAAAGAGTCTGTGAAAGACAGAGTGCCATTTAAACCTACTCTGGGTAATAACGCAGTATAGCATAAGGATAGGCAACAATTTTATAGTGCCATGAATACCAGGAGACAGGAATCATTATGAGCCCCCAAATAAGCCATCAGCCAAGCACTGTTATCTGTCTCGATATAGATGACAGCGCAAACTGCTGATATGATGCGATCAAGTCAAAGCTAGTAATTTTCTCATGAAATAAATGATGATAACAACCAGATTGACCAAAATCTTGTGGCTACTCAAGAGACAAAAAAAAACACATAGAATATGAAAAGTTAAGAAGTTGGTATAAATATGGTTTTGACTATGCTATTATTTCTCAAAATCAAGAGATTATGACTAACTATTTTGATTAGATCATATTTATCCTTCATCTACATCCTCATTATACTGCATGGCAATTTTAAATTATTCATTTTCATTTTCTACTCATAGATATGCAAGCGATCACCCAAAGCTTGAAATGAACGAAGAAAGAAAACTAATGTTTATAAAGCGTAAGTCCTACATTGATTGCTATATTGGGAACTTTATATTCATGATCTCATTAAATCCTCACAATAACATTCTAGAAGGTAGCTCTTCTGTTCCAAACTGAATCTTAAGGAAAAATACAGCTTGTGATTAGACAGCACTTTTATTTTTCCTTTCACTTGTGCATCAAGGTATGTCTAAGAGCGTCCTTCATTCTGTCTCATCCAGGGAGTTGTGAGGCATAAAAATGATCTTCTAACAATCTTGTCAAGCTTTGTACCCTTCCAGTCAATATTCTAATAAAAAGATATCTGTAGCCATTCCTCACTGTAAAACTCTTACTGTTTAACATACCACAGTTCATTGGTTCAGAATCAAGTACGTATTGGCTTCCCTATATATTACTTGATTGTATTAATGTTCTAGTCCCTCAGGTTAGAACAAAATATTCTCAGAATAAACTAATTCTTTTTCTCCTGACTGGTTTTGATTTTGTGTGTGTGTCATAGAGGGATATGTTTGTTTACATGTGTGTGAGTCCACTTTTGTGTGCTGTGCATGTTCATGTGTACACATACCTGCAAAGGTCTAAACTTGATATCAAGTATCTTCCGCTATTCACCCATACTTTATTAATTGGGGCAAGTTCTCTCTCTGAACCCCGATAATGTCAATTCCAGCTAACCCAGCTAGTCATTTGGCCGCAGAGATCCACTGCCTCTGCCTTCTGACTGCTGGGATTACAGGCCACTGCCGTGGCTGCCTGGCTTTTCACGTGGGGTCTAGAGATCTGAACTCTCACCTCCACACTTGTGAGGCAAGCACTTTATCTGCTGAACATTTCCTAAAATAGAAAATAAGGGCTAGTGAAATGCTGGAGGTTAAGAGTGCTTCCTACTTTTCAGAGGACCAGAGTGCAGCTTCTTGCATCCATCTCGGGTAGCTCACAACTACTTTTGATTCTAGCTTCAGAAGATCCATCACCTTTTGATGGACTCTGAGGGTACCAATATTTATGTGACTCTCTCTCTCTCTCTCTCTCTCTCTCTCTCTCTCTCTCTCTCACACACACACACACACACTACATATATCATAGTGAATTCCTTCCTTACTCCCCATCTTGAGCTTTCACCTTAAATTTCCACAACACACACACACTGTTTATACTTAAATAATACACTCATTCATACACACAATTAAATCAATCAGCAGTATCCAGCCTAAGTGTAGTCTGTTGGGCAACTACAAATGAATTCCAGTGATTTTGATACATCCTGAAACTCCTTTAGACCACTTTTCTTTATAATTGCCCTCACAGTCACTTTTACTAACTACAAAAGACTCAAAAATAAAATAAGATCTTTCAACTTATTATTTGAATGAATGTAATATTCTCCAGCTCTGTCAGACATTTAATTCACATAAAGAGATTCTGAATGCCATTTGACCATTTCAAGGGATGAAAGAAATCATTACAAAAATATCTCAAGTGCACTGATGAGGAAATCCAATGACGCTCACAGAAATCATAGTATCATAGGAATAATTTTACAGTCTTTTAAAATGACAGATGTGAAGATGGTTATACTTATTAGATAGCGGGCTCTAATTGACCACTTTTCAAAACGTCTTTAATAATTTTAGTCCACACTTAGCCATGCCCTACATGAGTAGGATTCTTCATAAGTCATACCAAATGAATTGAATTTGTGATTTTTATATGATTATATCCAATACTAGTATAGTAGGATCGATAGATTGAGACAGCGGGACACAAAGTGGTTTGGGTAAAGAGGATCTGGAAAAACTGGGGTGAAGAACAAAGCAAGAGCCAAATCCATTGTGAGACATTCTTAAAGCACCGATAAAAGTATTTTTTAAAACAGAAAAGAAGATGAATGGATGAATTTCTCACAATGTCTGCTTCCACATTTACATGCTCTGCCTTTTGATATCTAGGTATAAATAAATAACTTAGATTCAAGTTGGAGTTTATGCATAAAATTTGCTAGTGATGGGCCTCTCTGGCATTTCCAAGGAACAAACCTAAATATTGCCACAATTGCTGTAAAACATAAGCTACTAAGAAAATAATCAGTCCCCAGTGAGCTGCATCTCTCCATACCTCTCTTGGACAGTTGTTGAACTAGGATGACTATAAATTAATATAAGGGATAAGTGTTCTTGGCTAACTAATCATAAAACTGAAAGTGTACACCCAGTGTTCATGCTCATGGATTGAGCTGGGCGCTTTGGGGGACACTGCTTTACTTTCAGAGAATTCATTTCCCTGTTTGAAACTGCCAAATATAAACTCATAAAGTGTGCGTTCTATAAAGGACATTGCCAAAAACACACCTTTTACAGATCAGGATGCCATGTTCTTCAGGACAAGCTAAATCTTCTCACTTACACAGTTGCTATCTGAAGCTCTGGTCTATGCAAGTAGCAAATGCTCCCCAAAGTCCAGGTATATTCAAGTAGCAATGATTAATTTTGCAGTCTCTCAAAATCCAATGCAGAGGTAGGCAACTCCTTTAGTAATTATGCTCTACTAACCTCATATTTGTGGGGAGATTTCATATTTTCACCTATAATCTCCATGGTCAACCATTGAAATGAACATTTAGCTCATGCTTGAAGGGTATTTGATGCAAGTGCTGTAGCATGTCATAAGGCAGGGTTTACCCCAAACCATCAGGGACTTTTTCATGGTCTACATATTAGATAAACACTCTGGGTTATTTCAAGCTTACAACACATATATATTTATATGTTGTGTGGATGAATCCATGTGTTGAATTAAGTATTACATAGGGTTACTATATATTTGATCAAACAGTATTCTGAGATTATTCTTGATGTTATACTAGAAATACAGCAGCATTTGAATAAATAAATAGACTAAGCATAGAAAATTGCCTTCTTCAATGTCATTGGCCCTCAAAAGGATTAGTTATAGTTTTGTATAGAATAAAGGGTTTTAAGCTTGTGGTTTTTGTTTGTTTGTTTGTTTTATAAAACAGAGAGTACAAAAATATCAACAATGAAGCATGTGAAATACAGAAGTATATGTCATGACCTAAAACATTTTATTAATCTTTTTTTCTTTTTCAAGGTATTTTTATTAATGTTTTCAGAATTTCATATGATACTCTTTACTCTTATTTATTATTGTCTTATTTGGCCCCTTCCCATGCTCCTCCAGATCCACCTTGCCTGAGAGTGTGAGGTTCAATATTGTTTTATTCTGACTTTGTATATGATGGAAGCATCAATTCCCTTTGACTCTCAAGCCCGTTAGATTTCAGACTAGAATTTACATTAGTGTCCCTCCTCATTCTTAGACCTTTTCTTCATTGGATTTCACCTTGCTAAATGGACATCCATGGAGAAACCCAGACCATCCATCTGTTAAAAAGAAAACCTGTGAGGGGTGTCAGGTGGAGGCTGGAGAAATAGCTCAGCTGTTAACGAGTGTTGGCTGCTGTTTCAGAGCTCCTGAGTTCAATTCCCAGTAACCACATGGTGGCTTCCAGCCATCTAGAATGGGCTCTGGCATGCAGGTATACGTGCAAATGGAGTCCAAATATACATAAATAAATATTAAATCACACACAAATATTAACCCATAAGATTATTTTATTACATAATTTTATGCATATCTCTAGCTTACATTCTCAAGGCATACGTGACCAATCAACTATTTTTTCTATGTCAAATGTGATGGTGCCCTCCTATAACTTCCTCAATACAGAAACTGAGGAAGGAGAATCATGAGCTCCAGGCCACGCTGGGCTGTATAAAAAGACTCTATTTCAGGCTAACCCTCTTACCCCCAAATTATTTAAGTCACTATTATTTGATTTATAATGGCTGTCATCATTTAAAAAAATGGTCCTCTGAGAGTCAAATTAGAACAAAAACTTTAAAGAGATCCCCATTATGAGAAAAAAAAGAAAATATTCATTTCATCCCTACTTTTGTGGACTATCACAAATGTAAAATACATTGTAGTGAAGTACCCATGACTGGGTCTTTTTCATAACTATTGGCCATGTGTCATCTCTGGAAACAACACTCCTCATATTGAAGATTTCCTTCAAAACTTTTAAGGCTAAATGTGTTGTCTTTAAAAGTAAAGGAATAAATGAGACAGTTCCTTTAATCTGGGAAGCAGATCTATTTTTAAAAAGCTGTGACCTAAGCTACAGTCCAGAGAACTCTAAGCATAGCCAGATTTTAAATTAATTTTAAAATTAGCTGTATTCACAACAGAATTTTACTAGAAAAAAACCCCACAAGATTAATTGAATAAGATTACATAAACAAGAAAAGTGTTCTGAGGGTCTACTTACCGGTAAAGCTTTATACACCAATTATATTAGTCGTCCATCACTCTGTGAACCACTTACAGTACATCAGTGCAAGGATTTTCAGATCTAACAGTACCAAATGAAATTTCCTGGATCAAGTTACTTAGTAGCTCTAACACCTCTTCATTCCTAAATTCTTAAATTTCAGCATCCTCTTCTATCCAATGTAGAAAATAATGTCCATAATCTAATAGTTTAAAAACTACTCTCTGATAATCTTTGAGGATTAAATGTTAGCCATATGAAATGTTTTCAGACTGGTGTCTGGCACAAAAAAGAACCACAACACACTAACACATTTTATTATTTAATTGAGTACTGTTATTCACCATGAAATAAACAAACACAATACTCAAGTTTCAATGGCTTATCGCGGAGGAATAAATGCTTCCAAAATGCATTGCCTGTATAACAAATCTATGTCTCAACCCTGTTAAGAGTCGGGGACTTGGATCAGGTCCAGGAAGGCAATGCTTTGGCTCTTGCATTCTCAATGGACAGATGGCATTCAGCTGACAGAAGGGCTAGTCTAGAGGGTCCAAAAAGGCCTGTCTCCTATTTTAGGTGACTTGGATGAGATGAAAGGAAGGTGGAGCCCAGAAGAGATTGCCATCCCAAATGCACACATGGAGTGAGGCCACTTCAGTATGGTGCTCAGAAGGTAATTAGGCTTAGTAATGTGACTTCTTGGGATTCCAGGGAGAGGGGTCTTGGGAGGTCCGTTGGCACAATGTCACTTCTACTGTTTTCTGTTGTTAAAATCACTCTTCCCCGGTTAAAGGGGGAGGGATCAGAGAATGGGCAGTGGTGGAGACATGACCATCTGAACACATTATATCTTGTCTGTTTTCTGTGCGGGTTTTATATTTGAGTTTAAAACATCCACAGGCTCATAGTTTATCGGCTACCTTCTTAAACAGTTACTGAAAAGAGAGTTATTGTTCTGCTTACGATTGTCAGGAAGGAAATACCTTTCTTTTCGCCTCTAAGTTTGGTTCTTGAGAATGTGACAAAAAAAAAATCACAAAAGGCAAATTAGTAGGAAAATGCAAAACAGATTTAATTTCCATCATAAGCACAGGGGTTGACAGAGAAATATGGTTCTCGGCACTGATCAGGGTAGGGCTTACATACCATCTTCATAGGGTCTATATGGGGGCCAAAGAGGATTTCTAGAGGAAAAAAGACTTTGGGGAAAAATCAATGAACCTTTAGGAGAATGGATGGAAGGTATGATGGTTTCATGACAGCACCATTTTATCTTGTCCAGGTGCTCACTGCCTGCTGCTGACTTCTTGACATCAACATAAGACTCACTTCCCTACTTAATGGGAAGGAATTTATGATCATTGAATTATTTGGGGGGAATTTTACTGTGAGGAACAAAAAAATGTACAGAAAACTCTGGAGCTATGGATTCCCAGTGTGACCAACTTAAAGTAGATCTTTATGCCTCCATTATATCCTGAGCCCTTTTATCATCCAGGAGGGAAGGAACACACACACACATACCACACACACACACATACACACACACACAAACTTCTCCTCCCAGAATGTTGTTTGTCTTTGTGGAAATCCTTTTTATACGCTAGTTTCTGGGTCTGCCTTTTAAGACATTGATTTCACTCTACTCCTTTTTTCAGGACACATGCTAACACAGCCTGTGATACTACATATCCTATGCTTCTGTACTATATAAGGTGCCAAAGTGAATGCTGGGAAAATTCTTGGAAGCCATACTATACCATGATGGCTTATGTCATTTAATTGTGAACGAAAACAAGTGCAAATCCACAATAGTACAGTGTAACATACTCAATAGAAATATATTTTTGCTTCAACTTTCCCATTAACAGAATACACACACACACACACACACACACACAAAATCACCTAAAGAGCAAGTGACATTTTAGGCACCATTTAAACCTTAAGTGTGACAAGGAGAAACCTGAATTGGAAGGATTTTCAGTTCTTAATCTCCTGTAGCTGGAGTGGTTACTATTGCCAGCATACTATTGCAAGTTAAATACTTAACTGTGAAAGCACATCCCTCTCCAACAATGCCTGAGAATTCTTGGAAGAGACTGGTGCACATGAGAGCTCCTCAAACCTCCATCAGCATCGCAGTAAGCTTGAGAGTCAATTGGGATACAGGGAACAAGGATCACTCTGTCTAGTGATAATATTTGTGGGTAGTGGGAAGTACACTGGTTTATAGAATCTTGAAAATCGTGATTTTAAAGAAAAAAAGTAAACTGGACATAGGAGTACTACTTACTTTTCCGAGATATCTTATAAATTTACCACATTTTGGCCCTCTGTTTCTGGTATTTTAAAGGACAGATAGGAACAATGCTTTCTCTTTGGTATGTGAGAAGGAAAGCTTTATAGAATAGAAAAGGCAGGGTAGGTGCTAATTTTCCTCTGCAAATAGAGGGTCATGTACAGGCTATCTCTAACATCTGGAGAGAGACAGGGAAACCCTCAGAAACAAAAGGACCTAATTTCAGTGAGGAATGTAGATGCACATTCTGGACCATAGAGACCACTGCTAATCATTGCTGTCATTTACTTATAGAACCAAACACCTAATGTTTTCTCCGTTAGTCAAACTAAATGCTCACATTTGCATCTTATATGGTTGCGTTACAGTTTATAACACTATGGGAATAGGTTCTTTTTTTTTTTTAGTGCAACCCTGACTCAGGCCATTATAATGAGATCCTCTCCCATCTCAAATTCTTAATATACACCTTGCTTAGATCAGTGATAATTGTTCATAGTTACCTTTGTCATATCCTGGCTCTATAGTGAAGAGATGGTAAATGTGTCCAGTCCACTTTGCAGAATGCATTGGCACATCCAAATTTACTGTAGTTGTTGACATGCAATAGCTTTAAGTGGCTCTAAATAGGATGTACTGCTTCTAACCCACCAAACGTCTTTCTCCAAATGTTCATCTACGTTTGGCAAAATTCTTTTTTCTTTTCAAATTTAATGTTGTTGATAATGTATGAAAATTAATAAATCTGAAATATCCCATAAATTATGTTGTAAATAGAGCACAATGTTTCTCTTCTAGTAATAAATTGAACCTTTTTAATGTGATGCATAAATTGGGAACCTGTGTATATTGAATGTTTTGGCAATTATAACTGTATAAATGAGAAAACAACCAACCTTAAATCTTTGCCAATATTAAAGTAGAAATCACTTCTATCGAGTTCTTTGAATTATTTTAAAACATAAAACATTCTAAAGAGATCTAAAAATCACACAGTTTATGGGCTAATATTTATATAAACAAATTTTATCTGCAAGTTTTTTTTTTCCTTTGCAAACATAGATATCACACCAGTTTGGGTTCAGTATTTTACAGTTATCCAAAATACTGTAAGAAGCATTTTCGTGAAATTATCTAACTTGTGTTCTGCTTCTACTGCTGTAATATATAGCGCTGCATATATGATTTAAACAGCACAGAAAATGTTATTCCTTGGCTAGAGACCAATTAAACAACCGCTGAAGGAAGCAGTTACTACCTGCCTAAAAGGAAATCTGTGGTTTCCTTATTTAAATTGCTGAGTTTTAATGTCCATCAAAAGACTGTTATCGCAATGAATTATTCAGTCGTTCCAGTCTACTATGCTTCGGTACTACACTCATGGATTTCAGTCTGCAACCATGTGGCCCGAGCCTCTCAGTGATCCAAGACCTCTAATTGTACTTGGTACGAGACAATGTTTATGAATTGTTCTGCTTAATGTTTAAAAGTATATGTCTAGTGGAAAAGCGTTTATAAGTACTTAGAGAAGGAAGGCAGAGGTATCAATTTACCAAAAGTACATAGGGAAACCGCTGATCACATAGGCATTATAGAAATCTGCACCTATAGAAGAGGGGCTGTAAGAGATCCTTTCCTAAAGAATGAAAAGGTCAAAGCATTTGGAGACGTCGGGTGTCATTTCCTCTGTTTGTCCCTTGGTGGAGTTCTTGAGTCACTTTCTCCTTTTCCCTCGTACCGCATTGTATTTCTTTCCAGGACTGGCTATCATGTTTACTGTATTTAACCTTTTTCTCGTGTTCTGGTGACTAATAGAAGGTCAATTATAAATGAAAGCCCCCCGCCCCACCCCCGAGACACTGCCTCTGGCACTTGCTTCGTAGGCTTACCATAAACTTTTCTTGTCCTTACTTTGTCCAGTCTTCTTTTTTAAGGCTCAAGCCACATCAGGGACCGAAAACTATTTTATTTCCCGCTCTGTCACAGACATTCTTAACTGAAAAAGTATTTGAATTGTTGGGTTTGGCGGAAGATATTTGACAAAGAAAAGTAATCCAGGTTTTATTAGACATACGTTAGTATGGAATATCTTTATTTTAATCAATTTCATTTTCACATCTGGTTTATTTCATATTTAGGTTCGTCAAGGGGAATTTTTTTTTAATCATCAACAAAGAAAAGAAACGGGACTTGCAAGCGTTTCAATATTTCCTCAAACATTTTGCTTCCTCCAAGTGATGACGTCCGGTTACTGATCAATGCAGGCTTTAGAACACTACTGGTATTCGGTTTTGTCTGCCAGAGAAGCCGTGGCGGCGGCGGCAGCAGCAGAGGCAACGCAAGCTGTTTAATTTCTTGCAGCCGGTTACACTTTTTGATCCCATTTCCTCCTGAACCTTGCCTCTCAGGTTGAGAAGATAAAAGCAGCCTCGGGTCTGAGGGGCCGGGTGGGGTCTGTGGGTGGGAGAGAATCCGGATATCACATTCCCCTGGTGAGGTCTGCTACTGGGAGGATTAAGTCCCCGGGTTCCATTTAATGAAATTGCTGAGCACTTGTGACACTGGCACTAAGACTGCGGAAATGGGGCGGGGGTGGGGGGAAACTGCTGCTCGCCTTCATTCACCCAGTGCACAGGCTGGAGGCTGGTGTGCCGGTTTCAGCGCCCAGACAGGGGGCGGAAGAAGACCGGGAGCTGTGGCCGCCACCAGGGCGCTGGGAGGGTCCCTCGGTCCCTCCCTTACCTCCCTCCACCCTCTTCCCGCCCATTCCATTCTCTTTCACAGGAACTGCTCTGCGGGGCAAAGGAGCTGCCACTTCTTGGCTGCTCTGGCAGAAAGGTCGGAGCTGGCGACCGCTGGGGGAGGGAGCAAAGCTAGGTTTCCCGGCCCAGCAGCAGCCAGGCAGCGCTGCTCCCCATGCAGCACACGTCGGACCCATTTCCCACGCTGGCTTGGCTCCGCGGCGGAGTCGGTGGGGATAAGTGGGGAGGGCGGGATGAGGTTACCTCCCTCTCGCGGAGAAAACCACTCCACTGTGAAGGACGCTCTGCACCCCTGTCCCCCAGTCATCGTAGAAGTATATGCTGCTCTAGGGAAGAGTCGCCCACTCAGTCACCTCCCCCCCCCGGCACCTCCCCCGCCAATAGCGGCGGGAAAAATGCTTGAAGAGGCAGAGGGGGGTTATTCAAGTTTATGGTCTGACAAGGGATGAGGTAGTGCATAATGTCTCTGCCCACGCGACTGCCTGAAGTTTGCAAAATTTTAGTAAGGCGACTAGTGGGGTGAGTGCAGTGCACCGCACTGACACGCATCGGAATGCACGGCGCAAAGCCTCGCAGTGGAAATGGCGTCCCCCTTCCCATTCGAATCTGGATCAGGAGAAAGCAGGCATTCAGATAAATCCCTATTCTTCCAAATGTAAGGGGGACATTGCGTTACTGCCACTTCGCCGGCCACTGAGGCGCTGCGGCGCCAGCCCCCGCCTCCAGACTGCGGCTGTGAGCACTGAGCCTGCGCGCCAGGCTTTTCTCGCTGATGCTGCAGATAGGGAGCTGTGAGCTCTGGTGGCAGTGACGGCGGGAGGGTTACGGGGAAGGCCGTTCTATCGGAGGAGGAGGAGGCACCCCTCCCGGAAAAATGCTGCTTTATGGGACAGGAAGATACGCGCTACGTCCCTGGCACATACTACTCACAGATCCGTCCTCTGTGCTTCCAGGGCCACCCTAGAGAGATCTTGGAAACCAGTACCGCTTCCCCCCCACTCCCCATTTCTGTTCTCTGCGCTCGCCCAAACAACCGCGCGCTTCCTGTGCTCCTAGACTTTATTGGTATTTGCCTTGTTTAAATCATTCAGCGCCTCCTCTCTGGTCTCACAAAAAGCAAAATTAACATTGTGAGCATTGGGTGGAAGGGGGGTCCGCCCCAAATTTCTTTATGGGGGAGACCTTTAAATTCCCAGACTAATCAAACCTCAGCAACATTCTTCGAGATAGTCAGGGCGCTATCCAAATACCACATACCAGTCTTGCCCTTCTTAATCTTAAGGGAGAGGGCTTTCCTTTGACAGCCTTTGAAATAAATGAGGAGTGAGTGGTTTTTATTCGAAAAACACCCTCAGCCCTGAGATTTTACTAGGCAGACTGCGGTGGTCTTGCTGAGAGCTGGGAAAGCCTCACGCCAGAGAATGGCAGGGACGATCACGAGGCACAAAGTCAAAAGGAGAGAAAAGACGTTAAGCATACTAGGTACACAAAGTTGCCATTAAAGTTTATTTCCCTTATATCTAGGTAGGTGACGCTACACTTTGTCACTTACTAAAGGCTGCAGGTTCTACTCAAAATAATAATAATAATAATAATAATAATAATAATAATAATAATAATAATATCAATCCTTCTAAGCATGTGTTTTATTCCCCAGGGGCGTGCACACAAGGTCTATCCCCAGTGAAAGCCGGATGACAGGAATTCCAAGCATTTAAACAAAGGCAGGCATTCTCCCCGCCCCAAAGCAGACCTCCAAAGTCTGTGCTCCAAAAAAGGATCCTCTCCGTCTCTAACTGGAGTTTGATGTTCTCTCAACACTACTGCAGCCAGCCATGGTTTTTCAGAACACAAGCCTCGCTGTGGGGACCCAGACGATGTCCTCAGCCTATCAGTAGCAATGCACTAACCCAGATGCTCAATTGCGAAGCGAAGACGCGTTGGGGGTGGGAGTTGGGGCGGGAGGAATACATCGTTTGAGGGTGGACGTAGGAGAAAGGTATACTAACACTCACTAGAGCCTTTACCCACGCAGCCGGATCTAGTACACGGAGAAAAGTCTACCAGTCCTAAAGGGGGAAAGCCCCAAAGTGGCCAAGGGGACTAGGTTTTGGCTTAAAGGGACTGAGAATGGGCAGTGCCCAGTCGGCCCTACGAACTGAAGCCGGGCTTCTGTGAACGCCGCGGCTGGCTGGTACTTCCTCCCGCCTCCCTTCCCGGTGCCCTCCTCCCTGGTTCTCTGCAACTGTGTAGTTTCGGAAACCACCGCCGCCGCTGCAGCGACGGGGACAAGTCTGAGTCCGGAGCCCAAGAGCTTTCCGCAGCAACCACCACTTTACGCAAACTTGCGGGTTTCCAGCTCGGGGATAGCGAGAGTAGGAGCTTCCCTGTGGCGATTCGGTGTCTCGGAACGGCCACCGCGGGAGAGACGGCGGGAGCGCGCGCACCAGACTCTCCCAGACGCGAAAGCGGACGAGACAACTGCGGAATTCACCCGCCGCGCCAGGGCACTTCCGAGACAACAACCGACTGGCACTTTTTCTCCCGTTGGCAAACTAGATTTTTTTTAAGCTACTTGGCAGCTCTGTTTGACTCCACCTCCCCCTCCTCCCCCGCCCCAGTGCCTTTGGCTTTTCTTTGGAAACCCGGACAGAATTGGGCATCTTTGTTAATTGCCGTTAGGAGTACCCGGCCGTGCGTTTTCACCCGGCCCTGTCGCGGTTGCACGGAGCCAAGCTTGCTCACCTTTGAACTGCAAAGGGATCAAGTTCAGCTCGAGTTCCCTGCATTGAGACTGAAAGAAGCTGAGAGACTGTGCAGGAGAGAGAGTGAGAGAGGGGGGAAAGGGGAAAGGAGAGGAGGGAGGAGAGAAGGGGAGGGAGGAGAGAAAGAAGGAGGGAGGGAGGGGAGGGATCGAGAGAGAGCGCGGAGAGAGAGAGGCTGCAATCTCCTCCCTGAATCGCGCACAGCGCTGCAGATCCCTCTGCTCCAACACGCGGGCCGAATGCAGGTGAGGGAAGGCACGGACTCTGCGGCTGAGAATCCAAACTTGGGCACCGCGCGGTGCGCACGGTTCGACTGTAGCCCCTACGGGCAAATGGTTGCTGCGGTTTCAGGAGGCGGCTTCGTGACTAATGACCTTGCGCAGAGTTGTTAAGAAAAAAAGAGAAACCGGAGCTCTCCCGGGTGAGGAGCGACAGACTTTGGGCGTCTCTGAAGATGGCTCGGGCTGCTCTTTGGCGCGCCGGGGGCACCCGATCGCGGACCGAGCTGTGACGCGAGGCGTCTTCGCTGCACCTTGCCCGGAGAGACCTGCCGTGAAAATTTTCATTCAAGATATGTAGAGCGGCTTCCCGGCAGCTTAAGAGGAGTCAGAGTTGAGACGGGCTTGTTGCTGGCCCCGGAGTCTCTTGCAGGAAGCCGCTCACGTTTGTCTGGACCTCCGGAGCCTAAACAGAAACTGGGTCTAGAGTGAGTGGCTGGAACGTGAATTGGACTTAACTCCAGTAAGGACTAGCCCGGTTGGCAGGCGGGGAAGGCTGCAGGTTTGCTCCACTCCGCTTCCAGACTACACCGCTCTCTTGCGGAAGCTGTTCCGGCCCCTTTCCCAGAGCTTTGGGGACTGGATCTCAGGATATTCCCGCTGCGGGGATGACTTTGTGGAGGCACCGAGTCCGTGGCGCGCAGTGTCCCGTGAACTGTAAGTACTGCGAGTGAACGGTGGCTGGCGAGAGGGCGATTAGCACCCATTGCATGAATTATGAAACAATAACTTTCGGAAGAAGCAGGAGGAGAAAAAAAGAAGCATCTATAGCTGCCCCCTCCCATCGGCCGACTCTACACGCTACTCTGGCCCCCTCCCTCCCCTCCCTCTCGTTTCTTCCTTTCCCGGAGAGGAGGACCGAGGGGAGGGCAGGCGGCCAGCCCCGGAGGAGGGGGGTACCAAGGGGGGTTGTGGTTAGAAGGAGCAGTAGCAACAGCAGCAAGAGAAGATGCTGAGGATGCGGACTACGGGATGGGTGCGCGGCTGGTGCTTGGGCTGTTGCCTCTTTCTGCCGCTCTGCCTTAGCCTGGCCGCCGCCAAGCAGCTGCTCCGGTACCGGCTGGCGGAGGAGGGCCCCGCCGACGTGCGGATCGGCAATGTGGCCTCGGACCTGGGCATCGTGACCGGCTCGGGCGAGGTGACTTTCAGCCTTGAGTCTGGCTCTGAGTACCTGAAGATTGACAACCTCACCGGCGAGCTGAGCACCAGCGAGCGGCGCATTGACCGAGAAAAACTGCCCCAGTGTCAGATGATCTTCGACGAGAATGAGTGTTTCTTGGACTTCGAGGTATCCGTGATAGGGCCCTCGCAGAGCTGGGTGGACCTGTTTGAGGGTAGGGTCATCGTGCTGGACATCAACGACAACACGCCCACCTTCCCGTCACCGGTGCTCACCCTGACGGTGGAAGAGAACCGGCCTGTAGGAACCCTTTACCTGCTGCCCACGGCCACCGATCGTGACTTCGGTCGCAATGGAATCGAGCGCTACGAGCTGCTCCAGGAGCCCGGGGGTGGCGGTGGTGGCGGGGAAGGAAGACGCTCGGGGCCGGCGGACAGCGCCCCCTACCCAGGGGGCGGCGGGCACAGCGCGAGCGGCGGCGGCCCTGGAGGCTCCAAGCGCCGGCTGGAAGTGCCTGAGGGTGGCGGCGGGACTGGTCCTGGTGGCCGAAGCAGTGTGTTCGAGCTGCAGGTGGCAGACACCCCAGACGGCGAGAAACAGCCGCAACTGATAGTGAAGGGGGCGCTGGACCGGGAGCAGCGAGACTCCTACGAGCTGACCCTCCGAGTGCGCGATGGGGGCGATCCACCTCGGTCCTCACAGGCCATCTTGAGGGTGCTCATCACCGACGTGAATGACAACAGCCCCCGCTTCGAGAAGAGCGTTTATGAGGCTGACCTGGCTGAGAACAGCGCTCCGGGCACCCCCATCCTGCAATTGCGCGCCGCCGATTTGGACGTGGGGGTCAATGGACAGATCGAGTATGTATTTGGGGCCGCTACCGAGTCGGTAAGAAGGCTACTGCGTCTGGATGAAACGTCCGGTTGGCTCAGTGTCTTGCACCGTATTGACCGCGAGGAAGTGAATCAGCTGCGATTCACAGTCATGGCCCGTGACCGTGGGCAGCCCCCCAAGACCGATAAGGCCACCGTGGTCCTCAACATCAAAGACGAGAACGACAACGTTCCCTCCATCGAAATTCGCAAAATAGGACGTATCCCACTTAAGGACGGGGTGGCCAACGTGGCCGAGGACGTCCTGGTGGACACGCCAATCGCCCTGGTGCAGGTGTCCGACCGAGATCAAGGCGAGAACGGGGTAGTCACCTGTACGGTAGTGGGAGATGTGCCTTTCCAGCTTAAGCCAGCCAGCGACACAGAGGGCGATCAGAACAAGAAAAAGTACTTCCTGCACACATCGGCCCCACTGGACTATGAGACCACCCGGGAATTCAACGTGGTCATAGTAGCGGTGGACTCTGGCAGTCCTAGCCTCTCCAGCAACAATTCCCTGGTGGTCAAGGTGGGAGACACCAACGACAACCCTCCTGTCTTTGGTCAGTCTGTGGTTGAGGTTTACTTTCCAGAGAACAACATTCCAGGTGAGAGGGTAGCCACTGTGCTGGCGACAGACGCCGACAGTGGGAAAAACGCAGAGATTGCTTACTCTCTGGACTCCTCAGTGATGGGGACTTTTGCCATAGATCCCGATTCTGGGGACATCCTGGTCAATACAGTCCTGGACCGGGAGCAGACTGACAGGTATGAGTTTAAAGTTAATGCCAAAGACAAAGGCATCCCTGTGCTGCAGGGCAGCACCACGGTGATTGTACAGGTGGCTGATAAAAACGACAACGATCCTAAGTTTATGCAGGACGTCTTTACCTTTTACGTGAAGGAAAACTTGCAGCCCAACAGCCCTGTGGGAATGGTCACCGTGATGGATGCTGACAAGGGACGGAATGCAGAGATGAGCCTGTACATAGAGGAGAACAGTAACATTTTTTCTATTGAAAATGACACAGGGACCATTTACTCCACAATGTCTTTTGACAGGGAACATCAGACTACATACACTTTCAGAGTGAAGGCTGTGGATGGGGGAGATCCTCCCAGATCGGCCACAGCCACAGTCTCCCTCTTTGTGATGGATGAAAATGACAACGCTCCCACAGTTACCCTTCCCAGAAACATTTCCTACACGTTGCTGCCACCTTCAAGTAATGTCAGGACAGTAGTAGCTACAGTGCTGGCAACAGACAGTGATGATGGCATCAATGCGGACTTGAACTACAGCATTGTGGGAGGGAATCCTTTCAAGCTGTTCGAGATTGATCCCACCAGTGGTGTGGTTTCTTTAGTAGGAAAACTCACCCAAAAGCACTATGGCTTGCATAGGCTGGTTGTGCAAGTGAATGACAGCGGCCAGCCTTCCCAGTCCACTACAACTTTGGTGCATGTATTTGTCAATGAAAGTGTTTCCAACGCAACAGTGATCGACTCCCAGATAGTCAGAAGTTTGCACACCCCGCTCACCCAGGATATAGCTGGTGACCCAAGCTATGAAATTAGCAAACAGAGACTCAGTATTGTCATTGGGGTGGTTGCTGGCATTATGACAGTGATTCTAATCATTTTAATTGTCATGATGGCAAGATACTGCAGGTCCAAAAATAAAAATGGCTACGAAGCTGGCAAAAAGGACCACGAGGACTTTTTTACACCCCAGCAGCATGACAAATCTAAAAAGCCTAAAAAAGACAAGAAAAATAAAAAATCTAAGCAGCCACTCTACAGCAGTATCGTCACTGTCGAAGCTTCTAAACCAAATGGACAGAGGTATGATAGTGTCAATGAGAAGCTGTCAGACAGCCCAAGCATGGGCCGATACAGATCAGTTAATGGTGGGCCTGGCAGTCCCGACCTGGCAAGGCATTACAAATCTAGTTCCCCATTGCCAACTGTCCAGCTTCACCCCCAGTCACCAACTGCAGGGAAAAAACATCAGGCTGTACAAGATCTACCACCAGCCAATACATTTGTGGGAGCAGGAGACAACATTTCAATTGGATCAGATCACTGCTCTGAGTACAGCTGTCAAACCAATAACAAGTACAGCAAACAGGTAAGATGTATCCCAGATACATTTACATAACCCAGAGAGCGTTGATGACTTGGAGACAACTTGCAGCTTCTATGAGGTTGTGTCTTTCCTTGATAAAGGTCCTTCTAGTTTTAAAGCCGGGAGTTTAATGTTCATCTATACGACATTAATGCAGCAGAAGCCTTAGAGGACAGAGGTGTGCCCCTGTTATTTTGCAAGCTAGTCCTTGGCTTCATAAGCCCTAAGGAAGTGATTTGTGCTTCTGTGTGCACTGAACAGCCTTAGTTCACCCATATTTTACGTTTTACAGGATAAATATGTTTATCTTATCGAAAGAGTTCTAAGTGAAACTTTGTAGAGAAACTACTGGTGGTCATGCTAATTGAGCACTGAAAAGTTTTAACTGTGTCATGAATCACGCAGGGTTTTACACGTCAGCATTTACTGATTCATACAAATGCAGAGCCAAGTCCAAAGTCTTGAAATCCTGCCATCCTGACTTGATTTGATGAAAATAGTGCCTTAAAAGTACTTAATGATAAGCAAGTGCCATGCATAATTGCATTTTTAATTCTTTGTATTTATAACACCGTTTATTTATAATTAGTAGGCAACTATGTTTATATACAATCAGCCACCTGAATTCTTCATATTCAGTATTCCAAAGCTTATAAACAAAATTGGGTGCTACTGAGTACAAGATACTTGTGAGTGATTTGGGATATGCTAGAAATACCAAGGTTATGTGTGTTACTTTTGTGTGCTGTTTGGCTTAACTATTCCCTAGTATAATTTTAAAATGGTTATACACATACGTACATAGGTCGAGGGGAATTTCTGAATATGTCAGATTTATTTTGCACTTTTCTCATGTGGTAGGTCTTATACAGAAGTTTACTTTTTATGTCCACCAAAGTTCGACACACAGCAAATGGAATCTTTCAGACATTGCTAAAATGTTGCCACAAACACTGCAAAGAATGCATCCCATGTCTCTTATTACCAAAATTCACTTTAAGAATTACAGTTATGACTTGCTAGGTGATATAATGTGATGGTTCTTCTACTAGACATGGTTTGCATGTAGAATGCTTCATCTGAGAAGAATTGAGATGAAGGAGGAAGTTGCTATATAGTCTCACTTAATGTTATTCAGAAAATATTGAGCTCTCATAGTTTTCAGCATTATTAAAATATTTTCTACTTGTGGAATTTTACTTTGGTTAAAGAGAAGAAGAATTAATTTTTTTAGAAAAAAAAATCTAGCCTTAAAAGCAGTAAAGACTGTAGGTTTGAACTACTGTATATGAAGTGGTTTTGAAAATAGATCTTTGGATGCATGTAAGCTTGACTTATTTCTTTATTTGAGAACACAGTTTGATCCTGTGGAGAATTTATATCTGTTATGTTATTGCTTTACGTAGAGTTGAAAGCAGATGTGTTTTGGCCTGGTGTTTAATGCCTTCATCAGTTTTGTAAATAAGCAGGACTCTATTGAAACTGTAGCACTTTTTTTCATATCATTTACATACACATGTAAATAAACCGAGGTCTTTACATTTCCTGAGGAAACGATAGTGTGAAGATGGCTTACACAGAATATTTTTATCTCTATTACCATACCAATAGTGATTTTGCCCTATGGTAGAGTGGTATTTGTATAAATTCTTTAGTTGTATGCTTTTGAGTGGCTATGTATAATGGAAAACTTACAAATCGTGTATGCAAACACCACATGAAGTCTGGGGTGTAAACTGGAGCTACGTTTGACTCATTTGAAAGGATAGCTCTATATTCTTGAATTTTAAAAAAAAAATATCAAATGTCAAGACAATTGGCATGCCATTTGAGCAGCAAAGTGATATGTTCATAAATTAACTAATGCATGGCATTTGTCTTTTAATTGAGCCAAATCTACTTACCAAAATAGAAAACCTACAAAGTGGGTGGAACGAATCACTTAGCTTGGCAAAGGTGACTTTGGAAAACTTGCATGCCATTAGGCATTCCAAAGATGTACAAAGTTTTAACCACAAGTAAACAGCTGACCTACAATAAAAAGAAAAGCAAATGAAACACACTCCCCCTAATGTAATTAGTAATAGTAATTGATATGTTTCATCTGCTCAATATTGCTGTCAGGGGACAAGAGATCCATTTCCAACTTCCGTTGCACCATCTGACATGAGCGCAGTTCACTTGGTCCGGATTTTTGCTTGTGTCATGCGCAGCTACTTTTCTGGTTTTGCTCATAAAAGATTTAGCTTTCACAGAACTAAGGCATGTTTTCTTTTATTTAGCTTCATTTTTAAATACACAAAGGATTTTGCTGTTTTCCTCCTTTGATAAATGAATTTATCTCAAATTTGAGACTTCTATTCTTTCAGTTTATTAGATTTGAGACTTGTACTTTTTCAGTTCCTTGGGGGACCGTTTAAAGCATGAGATTTCACTTGCTACGATGCCTTCATTTTATTTATTTCCTGAACTGCCTTATTATACTTCTCTATTTATACTGATGAAATGGAAATGATGTTTCTTTTAGTATTTTCTGCAGGAAAAGTGGGCATTTGGAAGTGTTTCTCTTAAGTGATATCAGGGAACACAGTGTAGTAAGCCAAGGACTCCCGAGAAAGCCTGTGAAAATTGTGTTTACACACACTTCCCCTCTTCCATTTTTGTTGGGTTGATTTCACAGGCTCTAGGGACATTTACTTCAAGCGCCTCTTAATACTTACTCTAGATATGTGTTGCAGAGTGGCTGAAACCATTTTTCAAATCCACACATTGAAGAACCTGAGGGTGGGACCTAGGTTTTCATAGTTCAGATCTTGGCAGTGCAAGCAAAAGTCTTTGCCATCCAATACCTGATGTTTACTTAAGCACTGTGAAGCTCATCCACAGAATTTTTGAGACTGCCTCCCTTACATTTAGTTCTTCGTTTGCTTTGCAAGCTTGGTGGCTTTTAGTGTTGTGACCTGAAAGGACAACTGTGCATCTAATTTATAGGGAAAAGGAAAATGCGTGCTAAATAATTTCAGCAAAACTGCAAAAATTATTGAACTACAAATTTAAAATTAGCTCTTCTCTGCTACTCATAAGCCCTAGTGAGTTTATCACTTGGCACGACATTTCGTAAGATAATAAATTAATATATAAAAGTTTACTTTATATCATAAATGGAAAGTAAGGTAATTTATTTTTGATGAGAATTGAGCTTGAATAAACACTTATTTTAAGATGCATTTTGAGCTGATCTCAATATATCCACGAGAAAAAGATTTCTGTTTCTCCACTGACAGTTTCCCTTCTGTTAAGGAACTACTGAATTGGTCTGAATAATGTCCTCCTTAATAAAATTTTCGTCAGTGTTCTTTATACACTTAAATAATATACTAACACAACTGAACATAATGAAAAGATGGCTGTGGTGTTGGAAGCAAGTGAATGGCTTCCCTTTATTATCAGAGTGCCGCATTTTTGAAAACCAAGAATCAGCTTGCTTGTGCACCAGCGCATATATTTTAGTGCTCACATATCTGCAAAGTGATGCCAGCTCTATCCAGCTTTCAGTTTAATTTTCCAGACGAGTGTCTGCAAGGTGTTGCACCTGTCTATAACCAAGAACGCTTTCATGACACTCAGTGAATCTGCATATATTTTTCTACTTGGCTTGGTATTCTAGGCAGGAACCGGATAACTAATAGGACAGAGACATTTACTGAACAATGCTACCTGGATCTTTGTGTGAGTGAGGAATAAAAGAAACTTGATCCAGTTATGTGGTCCATGGTTGATGTGCAGTTTTAAAGGGAAATCCATATAGGACAATTTAAATGTCACTCCCTGTTACATTCAATCAATCAATCAATTAATGATTAGTTGATAGGATGACGACAAATAATAAGAATGTTTGAAGTGGCCACAGTCTTAGCTATCATGCGCTTTCTTTCTGTTGACACTCAAGCACGCATGCATGTGAAGCAGCCATGGGGCCAATAGCGCTATATTTTGTGTTAATGTCCGTTCGCTGATGTGCTTATGATACTCAAATATTCAATTTACACAGAGGAGAAATAAAAGCATGCTAGTCAACAGCTTATTGCCTGTATCTAGAATCATGAGCGTTATCATTTTTAGAATGTAAAAAGTACCGCCTTAGCAGTTCTGCCAGTTTACAGAAGAAGAAACCGAGGAACTAGCATGAAAAAAATTCACCTGATTGGGGTCACAGAGTTATCAGAGAGAGAATGTAGACCAGAGGCCTCCCATTAACAATTAAACCTCTTTTAGAGGTGAATACACCTGCTGACGCTCAGTAAGTTTCTCTGTGTTGAATGCAGCAGCGCATGAATTGGTTTCGGTTTTTATATCCTTGCTAATATATTTGCTATAAATATAGACCTCTTTTCAATAGAGTATGACAGCCCTGGGCTCCAGGTCTTATGTGTAGAATTAGCAAAGAATTTATAACTCAAAACTTACAGATTTCAATAAGAATTCATCACACTTTCTCCTATGCAAGGTACAATTGATGATGTATATTAAGCCAAGCTAATGTGGTTTTGCTTAGCCTAGGCTCAAAAAGGTAATTGACAGCATTTTAAGTTTAGCACAACAGTAAGAAGATAAGCTCTTGTCATACTTATCATTCAGCATATCTTTACTAGAAAAGCATTCTACATGAAAACAATGAAAATATTCTCAGGATTATACATGACAAGGTCTGTATATTCTTACTGAAGTCAATGCTTTTTTCCACAAACCAATAACCCCCTTTATAGGTTCCTTTATGCTATATCTACTTGTCCTAAACATACAAGGGCACATTGTTTTTATTTTCATCCCAGTGTGCTTGCTAGTAAGTTTTGTAGAAAAGTTAGACATTTTTGTTGCTTTTCAGTTGAAAAAAAAATAAGTTGTTTGGTGTTAAACTATATGTAGATCCTAAATTTCCACGGGCATCATATAGAAGGTATGTATTTTACTAACTTCAATGACTCTTAGCATGGTTTGGCCATAGAATCCACTGGATTAGAGTCATTGACCTCAGAGTTGGAGAACAGAGATGGTGTGGACACTGTGCAATAAGTGTAGCCAATGCTGCTTTCCGTGTGGAGCACATGTAACCGAGTTCTGGACTATGACTTGCTTATTGACTGTGGCTCTATAGAAACCGTAAAAGCTGACACATGCTTTTAAATCCCCACACTCAGGAGGCAGAGGCAGGCCAGTCTCTGAGTTTGAGACCAGCCTGGTCTACAGAGCAAGTTCTAGGCAGCCAGGGCTACATAGAGAAACCCCTAGTGTGGGGATGGGGAGGGGGTGGAGAAGTAGAAGCCATTAATGTAAATCTACAGTAAGTTTCATTTTCAATTTTTTTTCTACTTTTTAAAGCCCTTAAACTCTTGTCTAAAGCAAAGCCCATGTCACGTACATAGCACGGTGCTTTATTTAGCATTAGTTAGTGGGAGAAATCGCATCCAAGAGGAGCAGAGCTGCAACCACTAAAACTAATCTTAATTATCACTTCTGGTGAATTAATGTTTTACGGGCGGAAGAAAGGTTTATTTTCAGGAATTTAGTGATGTTTGTATTGAGCTCTAACGCTGTGTACAAACAAGAGAACCATTTAAAGCCTCTGATGTAGGGTTTCTCTGACAAGTCAATTTTCCCCCTTGAGCATATTTATTATTTATAAATCTATAATTTGCTGATAAGAATTTTTTATCTATTTCTGGACCTCTGTGTCAGCGTTTTCATAGAGTGTAAGAAGACTTTAGGGAGATTTTCTACATCATGTTTTTTTTTTAACCTACATAAATCTTTATTTTCCTTTCAGATGCGTCTACATCCATACATTACGGTGTTTGGCTGAATTCCACTCTAATATGATGCTCCCTTTTGCACCAAACTCTGTGATCACCTTGCTACCCTGACACCTGATGGAGCCTGCCCTTGGCCGTGGGGTGTCAGCCAATCACTGTTTGTTCCACTTGTTGTGCCCTTTCTTCCCTATTTAAGGAAAATAAATAGCATAAAAATAAGTTAACTTCCAAAAAGGCAGTATTAATACAGCCATGTATTACAGATGTGTCCAGTTCCGTTCGCAAAGAGATGGCAAGCAACTATTAACACTTGATAGCAAAATCATTAGTAAAGAAAAAAAATCAGTAATAATAACTCTAAAGACTTTGGCTTTGTGTGAAGAAAGGGAAACAGGATTTCATACTTTTTCTTTTTTTGTCTGCAGTGTACTAAATGACTGACTTCAAATAAAACCCTAAACTGATGATCGTTTTCTGTGTCATGTAATCACCACTTCTTCCAGCCTTGCGGCCAGATCTGAGAAAGGACAGGCTCTGGGCCAATCTGTGTTGCAATTCGGAATGTCACTGTGTTTGTGTTTGTGTTTTTATCCACACGTGAATGTCAATGACCCCAAGCACTTTTATTAAATGTATGTTCTGTACGCTCTGTGACTTTCTGTGTGTAACACAGGCGCTGTAACTGATTAAATTTTTCTTAATCTTGAGGTAAACAATCAAAGAACCCATATAATTTAAAGAGGTTTTTGTTGTTGTTGTTGATGAGTTCACTAAGAATTTTTTTTTTTTTTTTAAATTCAGTTCACTTGAGCAAGGTCACTGCAGCCACATTCAGAAGGAATATGTAGCCTCCAATGCTGCTGACTGCATTGAGAGGGAGGTTTGGTGGTTTATGTCAGATAATACAAACTCACAGTTCTAAGGATTAAGTAACTTCCATTGTAAATGGGTGGTTTTAGTTGTAGGAGTGACAGTCTAGGTAAGTGGGCATTCTTTGGACAAGCTGTCTGCCTTGCTATGTTTGTATATCTGTGCATCTGTTTGCTATATTTTGTGTTTACTTGTTTACATAGTCTGACTGTATTTATTGCAGTCTCTTCCCTGCCCTCTTAACAATCCCCTCAACGTTCCAAAGTACTGGGAAGAGTGTCACAGTCCCAGGTTTTTGTTTCATTTTGTCTCATTCTGTTTTATTTTGTATGTTTGAACATGTCAGTATGGTAACTTTTGAACAAATAATGAAGAATATTGAACAACACGGAAGCATAAAATGTTGGGAACTGCTGTAGCCCATGCAAATCCCTAATGTACACTTAACAGGTTTCTCTGCCATTAGCTGCTTATCTGATTTCTGCAAAAGGGCCATTTTCTGAAGTATCATTGAATCAACAGTGAAATTCCTGAATAAAACTTAATTATCCTTTGCTTCTCATTTTATTTTGAAGACAAGGCCAGGGTAAAAGGCTGAAAGGAACCCAGACTCTGCCCTGGTTCTCACAAATGGCGGATTTCTTCACCTCAAGGAGACAATTCACTCCAGTAGACTTAAAATGGGGATTTTGTAGCCAACCACAACTCACAAACAATTGGATGATAGAACAAAGTCTAGGAGTTGGGGGTGCATAGACTATGTAGTGCGTGCCTATAAGTGGTATTTATCCAAACTTACAAAGAATCCTCAAAGTCAGCATTTGCAAGCTCAAGGCGTAGCATACTCTTGAGGAATGAGTCAATAGATCGGATTTCTGCCAAAAAATAGGAAGTTGTGTGAGATAGTACGTGCTTCGTATATGCCGGAGCTGGGTTCCATACCCGGTGCTCCCAAGGAGATGTATACACACACGCACACACACACACACACACACACACACACACACACACATACACACACACAAGTGTGCGCGCACACATACTCACACACACACTTGTATATTTGTAATTGAAAAACTGGAGTAAGAACAAATACTCCTAGTGCAATATTTGTTTTAGTTGTGTCCACGTCCACGAAAGCATTTCCATCCTTGATTTCCAGGTAAAGAAGGTCTTAGTGTGAGGGAGATTAGGAGTACATGGAGAATCATGCTTTATCATACTGATGAGTGAAACCTTACATCTGTCTACTGTTGTGATGAGAAAAACTCAGTAAATCCCAAGCAAAACCTCACTATTGTACCCCAGGATCTTAGGCTCCATTCCTCTGAATGAGAATAGACAATCACGTACTGCAGCAATTAAGGACGCTGGTGCCCATCCCTTGCCGTCTTTTGCTTGTTTTATTTGTTTGGTTTTCAACATGTGTGTATCCAGTGCCCAAAGAGTCTCCACTTTTCCCTTTTCCCCAGTTTCCTGGCTCTAAACATTATCAACTTTGGGGTATTTTTTTTTACAGTTTTTATTATAATTACTAGAATTTCCTGTAAGAGGGGATCTGTGCACTTAATGAGATTTTTAAGAAAGCCACCCATTACTCTGTTTATCTTGTTGTTTGGATGTTTTACTTTAAATTAAAAGACAGTAATCAAGTCTCTTTTTAGAAAAGTTAGGAAGCAACTGTTTCATTTATTGTGTTCATTCATTTTAATTTTTTTTAGTACATGTATTATTACTGCTTGTCTAGGGTATAGAACATGCATAAATATCTGCCCTTGTGAAATTAATAGAATGATTGCAGAACCTAAAAAGATGGTAGTTTATATTTGCACACGCCATTTAATTTTCAGAACACTAGATAGATGTTTGCTCATTTGTTCTTCAGAACAAACTGTTAAGACAAAAACACCTTCCTAGTTTCTCAGATGAAGATAATGAAGCAACCCGTGGTCTTTTCGCGGCTCATGGAACTGAGTTTAAGAACTTTATAAAATCAGTGACAAACTATCCTGGAGGAATTCAAGAAAACTGAAAGCGTTCCAGTGAAATCATGAAACTCAAGTTTTTGCTTTGTTTGTTTATTAGTTTTGCTGAAAAAAGATCTCACTGTGTACCCCGGTGCAAACTCTAAACTCATTCTATACCTAAACCAAACTGCTTGCCCCTGCCTCCTTGGGTGCTGGGATTAAGGCCTGTGCCTTCATGCTGGTTGAAAACTGTGTTTTTAAATATAATTATTTTTAGACATAGGGCTAAAAAACTTCCCCTAAACAGATGGAATTCAAGAGTTTGAAAAACATGCAAGAGAGGTTTGTGCATTGTATTTTATGATAAAGTATATTTCTACAGTTCTAGCATCATTTTTTAGTCATGAATTTTAGTCATGAATTTAGTCATAAATTTAGAAGTTTTTAGTGAGTTACAACTAGAAGATCTAAGCATTCAATGTCACACTTATATGTAGTATTTTACGTTATTCACATAATATTTAAAATCGAATCTTTAAAAATTAATTTTGAACCTGACTTTATTTTTGAATGTATGTAGGGAAATGGCCGACCTTCTACTTGTTTGACAAAGTGATTTCATAATCTGACTGTCTCTCAGAAAACAACACACACACACACACACACACACACAAATCTATAATTTTGTGTCAAACATTTCTTTCATGTGTGTTATTTTTAAAGCTCTTTCATTTCTATTACCTCCTGCAAGGCTGTGTAGTGGAGAGGCCTAGATCAAGGCCATCACTTTCCATGGGTAAGAATGCAAATGTGCTAAGCCTTAGGTAGGGGATTCACAGAAACTATCCCTAAATTTATCTCTCTCAACACACATTTTCCTATTGGCAAGAAGCAATCCTAACTTAAAGAAGACACTTCTTCACTTCTAGATGTTTGCTTTACAGCGGACTGAAGCTTTGTACAGAGTTAGCCTTCAAATCCATGCATATCAGCTCTGGAATATATAGGACCTCTTCTATATCCCTCTCTAAGATACCCTGAGCTCTTGCATCCCTTTCCTGAGGGGTAGAGGCACCTCCCACTGTGCTTCTCCACTAGGCCAGGGTGGTATAGGAGCCTGGGCTCCATAGCAAATAAACAATTCTGTTTTTCTAACCTGCATTCTTGTTCATGCTGTAAACAGCAAACCCATGAATAAGATGAACCAATGAACATTTTTAAGGCGAGAAATGGGAGCAGTGGTTACTTAGCATGCTTGTGACATACGTGGAGAGGTGTTTAGGTTTTTTGTCAGTTTGGCACAACTTAGACTCATCTGGGAAGAAGGAATCTTAAACCAAGAAAATGCCTCCATCAGATTAGCTTATAGGAAAGTCTATGGACTTTCTTGATTAATGAGGGTTGGGGGAGGGGGCGCTCCCACTGTGGGCAGGGCCAACCACTGGGCAGCTGGTCTTGGGTTGTGTTAGAAAGAAAGTTGAGATAGTCATAGAGAGAAAATGCAGTAAACATTATTCCTCCAAGATCTCAGTTTCAGTCCCTGCCAAGAGTTCGGGTCTAGTCTAGGCTTCCCTTTGTGGTGAAATAAACCCTTTCCTTCCCCAAGTGGCCTTTGCTTGTGGTATTTAACCCTAGTAATAGAAAACAATCCAGGAAAGGGGGCTTGCAAGAGAATCATGAAATCAAATGGGCTGTCAGTATTTTTCTGGAACTCCATATCTGGGGCAAAAATAGATATATGTACTCCCGAACACAAGCACGGACGAATCTCTGTATCTGTCAATTTGTATCTTTCTGCAGATACTATTCATATTCTGTGACAACTCCGACACAAAAGTTTCTGTTTCCACCCTACCTCATAGCATGCAGTCATCTCCAAAGGTATAGTGCTGGCATGTCTGGAAAGAGAAATAATAAGGATGTATTGAATCTAGAGAAAAAGGAGGCCTAGGCATGGGATTGCAGCAGGAACAGAAGGAGTTAGGCAGTGGGATGAAAGCAGAAAATCTGTGCCATTCCAAAACTCTCCTTTGGATTTTGGAATGCCCTCAAGTGTTCCCTTTTCAGGATGTAAATGACCTCTGCTGGAGTTTGCTGGGGCTTTTAGCACACCTGGGTGTAAATTGCTTTAAGCAGATAACTAGGTCAGCACATCCCAAAGATCAATAGTCCTTAAGAAATGGAAATTTTGATTAGGGCCTTAGGGAAGGGATGGTAGCTTCTGGAGACTGGAAGGGTGAGAACTCATTTAAAGCACCCAGAGTCTGCTAGACTAACTAGAGTCCCTCTAGGGTGTATGCCAGTGTGTGTGTGTGTGTGTGTGTGTGTGTGTGTGTGTGTGAGTTTGTAGAATTTATCAGAAATGGATGTTGTGATCTGAAAAATGAAAAATGAAAATGCAGCCTTGCGGTTTGGCGGAGGTATGCCATCAGGGCTTCATACAACTGCAAGAGAAGTGTGAAAAAAAGGTAGTAACCTCTCCTTCCTCCCAGTGAGATCGGGTCTTTTGTAGCTGCTTTGGTCTTCCTTTTCTCTCCACAGCAGCCAGTGTAACTGCTCTGTTCTATTTATTTCCTGTTTCATATTTTGGGGGAGAAAAAAAAGAGGAACAGTGGGAGGGGAAGAAAAGAAAAAAAAAAAAAAACTTCCTGCAAGTATGCCCACATTCTGCTTCCCATTATTATTCTGCCAGTAGAGTAAAACAGTTGCCACTGATTGGGACTTCGTTATCAGGCAGTTGTTTCTCATCCTGATTTTAACCTGAGGAAGCTGAGATTTAAAGAGGATAATAACATTTTTTTTTTCACAGTTGGAAGAAACTTCAAAGGGAATTCTTTTGACAAAAGTCTGTGGATTGTTTAGAGCAGCCTGAATGCACAGGGTGCCAGCTGCCTCCAGTTCTGTGGAGTGGACTAAATACTTCAAGATTTGAGGGACAGTAGAGATGCAGTATTTTAGTAAACTAATTAACATTAAGAGGAACTACACCCTCCTAATAAAGTACTGCGGCGATTCTCTTAATGGCCAGCCTGTCTTGACTGCATATAATCACTGCGGGTTTTTATACTGCACAGGTATTACAAATTAGGATTTGTTTTTCTTTCACAGAAATTTGATTCTAGTATACTACTTCTGTAGCCTAGGTGTTTTATTTATCTATCTATTTAATTATTTAGGTTTGGAGGATCTAAAACCTAGTACATTTTCCTCCTAGCCATGTGTCCTTTACCATGGGTTTCCAGCCCTGGAGAAGTGACTCCACACAGCCATGTTAACTTTTATTCTCAGGAGAATCCAGCCTGCAAAGTTCTAGGTTAGAACCTCTGAAATTCGAGGTTCTTCTTAGAAGTTCACACCAGGAAAAATAGAAAATTTGAACCCGTTGAGACCGTGTGAAAATCTGCCCTCCAGTTCCAGCTGTTCCTGACTGACATGTCCTCAGGAAATACTTCTGTCATTGTACACGCTAATCTCTGTTCTGATTATGTGATAGTGTTTATGGGGGATCACAGGAAACTTTCGGGACTTTCCTAGGCACCTTCGTGAGGGAAGATACTGTTTCTAGTTCCCTAAGAGCTTTTCTAGTCCCTTCTGAGGGCACCTTGACCCCTCGGCCGGCTTTCATTAGATGTACAACATGATTGAGAAATATTTTCCCTTGTCAATTTGAACCTCTGCTTGTCTGTTCCCGCAGCTCCTTTTAAATTGGCACGAATCTAGTACTGAGAGACAGCTGAGTGTGGCCCCTAAGCATGTCAGTAGGTACGGGCAGTTGTCAGAAAGACAGACATGAGGGTTGTTGCCCTTTCGCCGGTGAAAAAAGAGGGGTGATGACTTCCACTGTAAAACAGGTAGTTTAGAGACATCTTGGGCTAATTTGATTAGATCCTCTTGACATTGTTTTGATGCCAGCACTTTTTAAATCAGTCACTTCCTCTTGACTGCAACCTTGCCAGGAACCTTTCTTTCCCGTTATGTCCAGCACCTAAAATTAACAGCTGCCCGCCTTTATTGAACTTTTACCGGGTCCGGACCACTGTGGCCAGTGCTGCGGTAGGATATCATTGCTCTTTCCAACTTTCTAGAGGACTGTGATTTAGGGATCTGCTGTTGTGCTGGAGTAGGGGAACGAGCTGCCAAGGCTCCCATTCACCTCCTCCTCACAATACCCGTCAGAACTCTCTCTCCATATCTGGAGGTCTGTATTATAGCAGCCCTGGGAGACTTCCGTTTGCAAAGGGACATATTTAAAAATTGGCGCCTTTCTCCTCCCTAATAGCTGCTATTGTATCTTCAGCAGTTGTCTGTGGTCCTGTGTGTATGTTCAAGTGTCTGTGTGTGCATATGGAAGCTGGATAACAACCTATATCTCTCCTCAGGAACAGGATTCCCCTGACACACACACACACACACACACACACACACACACACACACACCTTTTTCTGTTGTTCAAGGAGCTCCCAGAGTTCTTCCTGTCACCACACCATATATATATACACACTTAACTTTGATTCTGGAAATTGAATTCAGGTTCATATGTTTTCAGGACACATGATATTTTCTGACCGTATTATACTATCTTCCCAGGTCTCTCAGCAATTTTAACAACTCATATGCATCTTCCCAGGTTGTCATAACAGAATATTACAAACTGGACACCCTAAATACCAGGAGTTCAATTTTCTTTTTCTTTGAAAACTTAGATCAACCTGGTTTCCTGAGAGGCCATCCCCTTGCTTGTAGGTAGCTGACTTCTCATGATGTCCTCTCGTGGCTTTCCCTCTGTGTGTATACAGTCAGGAAGGTCATTAACCCTCTCTTAGAATGTCACTAGCCCTGTTCAGATGAGGCCCATAGCCTTCAGACCTCATTTAACCTAAAAGGCCTATCTAGAAGTACAGACAAGCCAGGGGTTATTATGACTTCAGTCGATGGACTTGGGAATACAGTTTTGTCCATGGCAGAGTCCATTCTTGGTCTACACTAGAACACACCAGACTGGACCATAACCTTTCACATGCTTGTCGCTCATTATATACAGACTTTATGTTTGGGGGAACACATACACATACTTTTCACTTCTGTCAAGATGAACCTCACATATGTTTTACAATGATGAAAATTAATAGACTCACTTTATCTTTATGAGGAACATATGATTCTTTAAATGCATCTTTTCAGTTTTCTACATATAGCATCTCATGCATATCATTGAATGCTTCTGCAGTTTCTCCTTCTCATGGAGATCTGATTTAAAGAACATTTTATTATTCTTCTGGGTGGTGGTGGCACACACCTTTAATCCCAGCACTCAGGAGGCAGAGCCAGGTAGATCTCTGTGAGTTCAAGGCCAGCCTGGTCTCCAAGAGTCAGTTTCAGGATGGACAGGCTCCAAAGCTACATAGAAACCCTGTCTCAAAACACAAACAAACAAGAAAGCAAAACAAAACAAAAAACATTTTAGTTATTTTAATTTTACTAACCTATAAGTGTATGTAGGTTATCAGCATTTACACAAAACAATCCACAAATACAAATTATTTTTAATGGCAGTATTAATATTTAGCAACAAACTTGCAGTTTTTCTTAGTCACTAAGATCCAAATGAAAGCAGAAGCTGAATGTCCTTCTGTCAGCATTCCTAGGCAAGGAATCACGGCAGCTGAGTCCACTTTTCCTAAGAAGTACTTTTCGGAGCCTGGTGTTTCTATTTGACCTCCAACATTTCACAATGAGAAATTCGCTATTCCTCTGTTCAGAGAAATGGAAATAAGTGGTGCATGAACCGCAGTGTATTTGCAAAGGTGCATTCAAATCTGCTTTGCAGTATATTTGACTGTCGAATGCAAGGACCAAAATTAGTTTCAGAGATAACATTTCTGGTGTCAGGAGTCAATAATGTCTATTTTTCAACCCAATACACAAAGTGGTCAGAAACAATGAAATTTACTTCCTTACGCTTGTTGGCTTTTCCTTTACTGTTTAGTGTTTAGCATGAAGTACATGCTAATGTACGTATGTATACTACACAGATCTTAATAGCTTAGCTTACACGGCACATCATATTCTGAACATTGAGCAACATATTTTGCATATATGAAAGCATCAGTTCAACACAATGGTCCTGAAGTCTCACTGATGGCTGTCTTTATAGTGTAGACACCGGGAGTGGTGAGGAGTAGAGTTGGTGACTTACTCAGTCACATAATTTGCAAAGTGCAGAGCTGCAGTTCAACTACAAGCAACTAAGCTTCAAAAGTCACATTCCCAAGTCCTGTGAAGTACAGGAAACTGTTTTGCATTATAGACAACTAGTTCTCTGAGAACAAAATTGGATTTTCTTACTGCTCAGCAAGGCTTCAGTGATATTCTAACCTTGCAATTTTGATATCTTTTCTTATGTTCTTGAAATTAGGTCAGTCAGTCCATTAAAAAAATAGTACCACCTTAAACCTCAATCAAAGTGCAAATTAGAAGATGGGAACTTGCTCATTCAACAGACACATTCTCCTTTTCCTTTCCTTCAACCCACACTTAAATTTTTCAGAAACACCCCAACACATACTTTTGTTATTTTACTATTCTTCAATTCATTCTATATTCACAAACTTCCGCATATCATTAGTGCAAGCAGGAGTAACAAATTCCTTAATCTTCAGTGACTTGCCTTTTGATACAGGATAGAAAATGCCTTTTAATGAAGGGTAAATTTTTGACATAATTTTGTTAATCAGCACTTTATAAAAATAAAAACATGTTTTTCTCTAGAGTTTTCAAAAACATCTGAAAGTAAAGAGAGAATGATTTACTTACAAAAATTTTTTAGTTCTTTATTTTTCTCTTCCTTCAATCAAACATTGCTGTTAAACATCTCACTTAATTTTTGCTCCCGATCTCCAGGGGATATATTTATTCCACATCCCCAGTGGATTCCTGTACCATGCTGTATGAATACTATATCTTATCCCATGAGTACTTGAATGTTTGAATGTGATCTACTCCCCCAACAAAAGAACCATGTGTCAAAGGCATATACCTGCAGCAGGGTTCGCGAGTGATTTGGTCACTCACCTCAGCAAGGGATAAATCCGTGATTGGATGCATGACTTGATGGCCACATTGGGAGGTAGCCAGTCCTGTACAGTAGATTCGGGTGATTAGGAGTAAGTCCTGCTCTACTACTTTGTTTCCCGTTTCTTTCTCCCTCTTGCTTTGTATAAGGTGAGATGCTCGGTTCCATACAATTTACTTTGCTATATTTTCTGCCTTACCACATGCCAAGATCCAATGGAGCCATGTGGCTATTGACTAAGACCCCGGAAGCCAAAAGACCAATTGAATCTTTATTGTTTCTTAGGTATTTTTGTAGTAATAAACAGTGATTAACGTACAGAGTTACTACAGCAAAATGCGATTTATAATTACATTTATTTAGTAAGCTAAACAACAATAACTAATAGTAATAGAACAGGATTATAAGAATATACTTTAATGAAAGTTATTGAAAACCACAAACTTTTTACATTTGGAATTTTTATGTGATATTATCTGTTATTGACTATGACTCATTGAAACTGCAGCTAAGAGTTGTTATTGTTTTTATCATTTTTATAGTTTAAAATTAATTAGTTTTAAATTAAAATTCAATTAAATTTATATAAAATAGCTAAAATGCAAATGAACATTAATAAATTTGTATGTTAGAGCTATTTTTAATGCAAAAAAATGCTGTTTGAATTTTTGGCATGACTAGTGTTTAAAAAATATCAATAATACTTTTTATTGTTGAGTTTTTTTCAACAGTAAAGATTTTCTAGATTATCCGTTAACAATATCTCTGGATTCTCTTGTATATTGTCTCTACCTTCAGCCAACCTGAATTTATCTCACCTTTTACCAGAAGGATGAAAGTTTTTTTAATTACTTAGTTTGTGTGTGTGTGTGTACATGTATGTGTGTGTGTGTGTGTGTGTGTGTGTGTGCTTGCATATGGCTTTGTGCATTATGTGTATTCAGGAGCCCATGAAAGGGAGAAGAAACCTCAGATGCCTAGTAGCTGGAGTATAAAGGGTTGTGAGACACTACATGTGTTCTGGAAACTGCATCCAAATCCTCTGCAAGGGCAGCAAGCTCCTTTTTACCATTAAGGCATCTCTGAACCCTGCAGTTTGCAATTTTTAAGCATTAAAATCAATGGACCAAGATTCTGAGGCTACTGTCTCCTCATTTCATTTTCTTCTCCTTAGTAGGTTGTGTTGTATTTACTCTATTGTTGTGAAGGGACACCACAATGAAGGAAACTTGCAGAATAAATCATTTAATTGGGGGCTTGCTTACAACTGCAAAGAGCTCATATTTACTATCCTAATGGAACCATGGCAGCAGGCAAATACAGTGCTGGAACAGTAGCTGAGAGCTTATATCCTGACTCACAGGCAGGATGCAGAAAGAGAGCAAGGCTGGTTCTGCATTGGGTTATTGAAACCGCAGAGCCCAACCCCAGTGGCACACCTCCTCCAACAAGGCCAAACCTCCGCCAACAAGGCGACACCTCCTAATCATTTTCAAACTGTTCCAGTAAGTGGAGAGCCAGCTTTTAGACCTGAACCTATTGTGGCCATTCTTATTTAAAGCACCACAGGTAGTCAAAACCTTTTCACCATTGTTGCTACTTCTTATTAAATGAGGAAGTAGTAAAATAAGTACAATAAAATCATAATGGTTCAGTTAATCTCCAAATCACAGTTGAAGTTTCATGCAGTAATGCACACCATCTCCTTTTTCTTCTCTTCTGACTGATATTCATCAACAGCCAACTTGGAAGCACTCAGTACTAGAACTTTGTCAAAGTTTGTAATTGGAGAACTAAGTATAGATACCCTAAATATATTGTCATCACTAGATCAGTAGAATATGAGCAAAGTAGGGTCTAGATACATTTTATCTGAGTTGCAAGGCTTCCCTGAATTTGGTAACTGGAAGAGGACAATTAATTAGTTATGAATTCTTAAGTTGAAATAATGATATAGATAGATAGATACACTTGATGGGGGTAAAGAAAAGGCTGCAGTCCTAATGTGCATTGCGTGATTACATTGTATATACTTGGTGCAGTTCATCATTTTCTTCTATGTGCTTTGTCTTTCAAGGTGCTTTTTGGGAATGTGTTAATGTAAGGGTCTTGTTGTTTGTTTTGTTGTTGTGTGTGTTCACTGAGGCAGATGGGAAGTCTTGTTAGTACCTAGTAGGAAGCAGGGTGAACATTGGTTTTACATTGTAAGCAAGATTCATAGGCTTATGGGTCCTCGAGAATTCTTAGCTACCAACTTTAAGTTCTTTGATTGTTTTCTTTCGAGAACAAGCAGGGCTTGCTGCCTGGAGCTAAAGAAGTATGCTACTCTTCTGTTTACTTTCATACTTTCCTTATGATTTTACTATAATAAAATACAGTATCGTTTGTCTTCCAACTTCCACGGGTGCCATGGCATGTGTCCTCACCAGTGTGTGCAAGCATATGTATACTCACTGAATAAATAAATTAAGAAAAATGAAGGAACACTCAGTTCTCTACATTTTAGGCAGATTGACATCACATGGAGAACATGGGGATGATTTATGTGAAGCCTATGAAAAGAGACCCATAAGCAATTCTTGTCTTTAATTGTGTCATGAAGACTCCTGTCACTTCCTTTGTATCCAGCATTGATGGGGTGGTGCCTTTAATCATTTTAGGTTCATAAGGACTGAGAGTGTTGATAGGTGAACTGTGAAGTTAGTGTTGATGCTATTCAACAGAGGTAAATTATTTAGCAACACCATTTTTTACATAGAAGATATTGAAATTAAGAAATTTCTAACAGTCTAATTCACTTTGCGATGTGTCTTTGTTTCAGTGAGTGCTAACCTAACTGGGAGACAGACTTGGAGTTTCTGAAGTTCATTTGCATTTTAATCTCCGATGCTGAGCAAATCACTTAACTTTTCTCTATTGTTTTTTGCCCTTTGTTCATCACTGAACAGACTATCTTGGTCATCATTGAACATTTATGTGCGAAAGGAGACACTGTACAAGTCCAACTGTAAAATCTGTGGGTACTAAGGAAATTTATTCCTATTACATTTTATAGTAAGCATTTTTGATAAAGATAGAGGGAAATTCAAAATGATGTGAGGATTCTGAGTCCAAGTATTTCCCAGAAAAAATTAGTTTTCTAAAAAAGACTATATTGTTACCAAAAATAGCAGTTGTCACCTTCCACTCCTGGCACTCCACTGTGAAGGTGAATTGAAGACACATTATTTTGTCACTCTGGGAAACTGCTGAAATGTCTTGTGGAAGAAAGGAGACATGTATGCTTCAGAACTAGTGTGCAAAGTCTCAATTTATTAAAAAAAAAAAAAATTTGCTCAGGGGTCCGGAAAATGTTTGGCTTATTTCTTTTTCATCATTTAAGATCCTTTCTTGTTGTGCCTTTTTATTAAATAATTGAAAAAAAATGGTTAAGGGAGGGATGTTTTCATCAAAGGCGAAATGTGGTAAGAAAGGAAAGTACTCTCGGAATCGTGCAAGGAAGTTGTGTCTGTCTATACTTCATGACTGTCTACACTTCTTCCTAAACTTGGAGTTGAAAAGGTCTGGGGAGAAGAAAAAAGAACCTTAGCCATGAGGAACAAGCTAGAGGATAAAGCTTGTGCTCTTCTCTGCTCCTTTTCCCTGCTAGCCCTTCTCACAGCAGCTCACCCCCATACACACACACACACACACACACACACACACACACACAAACACACACACATATAAACACAACACATCACCACGAATGCCCCCCGGCAAAGATACCAGCACATCCACCATTGCAAGCTCGAGCTATTTTGTTTTTAAATAATCGCTATAAAAATTTGCAAAATTAATTAAAAACAAGAGGCCATTTGATAATCACTAATCTTTGGGGGGCTAATATTGGACTATTTGGAACCTGCTTCAAGAAAAACTTTGACTAAATCTCTCCCTTGATTTCAAGCTCTGGAGGAAAGATGCCAGAGTGATGGTGTTGGCAAGCTGGAAGCTTGATCCTCTGCTGTCTTCCTGCCAGATACTGGACTGAGAGCGAGCTGTGTCTCCCCTGCTCCTCTTCCCCTGCTCCTCTTCCTCCTCTGCAGCAGTCTGTGATCCTCTGAGATGCCCTGCCTTTCTCCCCCCGTGGCATTCTGTCAGCTTTTGCACCAGTCCCGTCTTCCTTCTGCCACCACGCAGGCTGTTTTCTCATGGCCCCAAAGGGAGACAGAGGTCAGGGTGAAGCAGCCAAGAGATAAGAATATTATAAACACTGGCTGTCTTGTGTACAAAACAGCCAGCTTCCAAGCTACAATGAGAAAATATAGCTTAGTGAATATAGATCTTTTTTTTACCAGAAAATTCCCAATATCTCTTGATCAAGTAATAAAAAAAATCAGTAAAGCAGAGGTAGAACTAAGTTTATCCAAGTTGTATTCCTTTTTACTTTTAGAATTTTAAATAAGGAGTACCTTAAATAAGAGTCTAATGATAATTCCAAATGCAGTGTCTCAATGAATGTTATTCACTACCGTATTTGATTTCTCATTATTAGTGCCCTTTTATAGCAGAGATCTAATGCAGAATGCAGAAACCAATAGTCTTGTAGGGAAACCGCCTTCCACATCTCATACAGGAATAATAATGTAGTATGAATGAGGTTATAATGGGAACCATACACACCCCAGGGAAAGACTTAACAATTTCTAGGAAGGGTGATGCTTGACAAGAAAATGGTAATATAGCTTTGATTTCTTCCTCCTTTGTAGTCTTGCATCAATATTGCAATTCTGGCTATGGGGCATCAACTATGCTCATTTGAACCGAATTAAAATGTATTTTCTGCATACCCTCCTTTAAAGTTCAACCGTTTTTGTTCTTATAGACTTGTAATGGATTTTTCTCCTTGGCTGTTGATATTTAGATACAGTTGATGACCAACTCAGCTTCGTTCTAGTTTAGTCTGTGATTTCGGACCCAAACAGAACTTTTCTCATTAGAACTCTTTACTCTAAATTCTTAACACCTGACCTTTGGTTATTTTTAGACGTCAAAACACCTTCAGATGAGAACTATTGCTGTCAAGGAAGAGATAGAAAGTCAAGCAGACTATTCCTTGAGGTGACTTCCTGTGGCGGACTTATGCAGATGTGTGTAATGATGGCAGCATTACGGGCATGTGTACCCCTTTCCAAGCGGATCGCCTGGGGAGATGGATATACTAATCCAGCTGACACGTGTTACTTTTTCCTAAAAATAGCTGTGCAATCTCATATTTTTACGTCTTGCATTTTTTTTTAAAAAAAAGTATAGCGACTGTAGAAAGTGCTCTAGCACTGGGATGACGCTAGAAAAAAAATCGTAAGAATTACTTTTTAAACAATTTCTTATTATTTTTAGATGCTTTTCATTTTTTACTAGTGCTCTCTTTTTGTGCTGAGCACCTATCATGTGTTCTATTAACACTGTTACTTGTTATCCACTGGCTTTTAGATAATCCCGCTTAAGTGACAGGTTGATGACAGCTTTTAAGATATTGCCTCTCCAAGCTATATTTCTGTTCACAGAGGGTGCTAGAAAGGCATGGAGCCTCAGTGTGAGACTTTTTTGAAGGGACTCAGAAAAGTCATGCAGAATGCAAGGGAAAATACTTCCATGTCAGGAAAGCCGGATTGAAATTTCTCTCATTCTTCTTAGTCCCTTAATTCTGACTGTTAAACTATAGTTGACAATAGACTGTTGAATTATAGTTCAGCTATATGAACTATATATATGAGGCATTCTTTATATAGTATTTATGCCATTATCAACTTTCTCAGGTCTGTTGCTATATCTATGTGTGAATGGTATGTTGTATGTATTATGTGTCTATAAATATACTCACGCACATATGTGTGTATATATGCATCCACACATGCACACACACACGTATCTAAAGAAAGGACAAAAATAATACTGCTAACGGAATTAAAAAGCCAGAAACCTCTATCTTCCAGGAAATAACGCAGGTCAATAGCCATGGCCTAGATAATGGCAAAAAAGAGAACACAAATTTGCATTACTATCACTTCTAAAAAGTATTAAAAAGAAGCAACAGGAAGAACAACATTTTAAAATGGTCCCTGTCAGGCCTCAGGATAAAAATGGTGAGTGCAGATTCCCCAAAGGATGTTTCTTATTTAACAAATGACTCGGTTCATTTCCAGAGGGTTCACTTAGGATGCAGAGCCCTGCAAGACGGAGTGCAAGAAGAGGAGCCAACATTTAAAAGAAGCGTCTCAGTATGGTCTTCCTCAGTTGCAATTCTCCCCTTCATTTTTTGGCACTTCAGCTTCCTGATGTTTTATCCTGTGAACTTCTCCCATCTCCTGAGGCTTTATTTTCAGTAACTATTCTTGAAATTTGTCCCATTTATTTTCTGCAAAACCTTGCAGAATCTTTTTCTAATTCTCGCAGGGCAATAGTTGGAGATAATGCATGGATTGGAACATACCAAGAGTAGAATTATACTGGGATACATTAGTGGTTTAATAAGTTAGCATTACTAGTAGCTATTGGCAGGTATTTGGAATTGTCTTGATGAGAAAAGAATGCCTCTAACAATGATTATTTCAAATAAATCTGCTTATGAAAAGGTATTTTCTCTTCCATTTATCTACGCATTCATTCATTTTCCTGTTACACTATTTTGCTTTCTTTTTCACTTTTATGTTACCACAGATACATGTCACTGTACTGAGCTGTTCCCACGTGAGGGTCAGTGATCTGAGTCATTTATGTCACTGGGTCATTCATGTCTGTAGTGCAGAGATGAATGTATCAGAATAGAGCAATGTAATTAATTATTTAAAAGTGGTTATATGATGTGCCTTAATATTTTATTGGAATTTAAGATTATTTGCTATCGTGGCATTCTTATTAAAAATCTTAAGACACTATCAAACTCATTCCTTATAACGTTAAATTGCATTAAATTGTTTAATATCCTGTATACAGACAACATTGAACTGAATCGAAGGAAATGGGGACACTGTGGGCACAATTAGGAGATGAACTCACTTCCTGTGTGAGGTTGGCTAGTGCCACTAACCACCACCTTCTCAGTGTTTTCGGGCTCTGCTTCATTCTTTTATTATATCCCAAGGCTATCTGTACCAATTAGAACAAGAATAGTGAGAGTTAAAGCCCACCCTTCTTTGATACAGCTCGAATTGTTAAAAGTCAGCAATGGGTTTTGCACAGTTAAAGTCACTGTGTTGGCAATCTTGTATTTCTTTTTAGTGAGTAAAGAAAAAAATGTATTCTTGAATTTTTCGGCTTTTAGAAACTGCTTTTCTCTGGCTCTTGACTGACTTCCATATTCAGGCCTATCATTAATAATCTCCATCACATCTTCTTACTCGAAGCCTTATTCTCCTGTCTCCCTCTTATGCACTGAGACATGTGATTACCTTGGGTTCACATGTATAAGTCAAAGGCAATCTCCAATCTCGTTTATTTAGTTGATAGGAAATTTCAATTTTTCCTGCAATCCTTTTTCTCATAATTGTAATACATTTATCTTGTTTTGACATTTTTGTGTGTGTGTGTGTGTGGGAGAGGTGGGTGAGAAGGTGCGTGCATGTGCATGTGTAGTGCACTCAAAGACACAGGAGAGAATAGGATTCTGCCACAGTTATAGTTATAGACATACCTGAGCTACCCAGTGAATACTGGGAACTGAACTCTGGTCCTCTTGAAGATGCATTATTAATGACTCAGCCATACCTCCAGTCGTCTGCCTAAAATCTAGATGCCTCTTTGATCTGTGAGTTGGATCCATAAACTCCCCAGATTGTGGAAGAAACAATTTTGGGGATCCATCTCTCCACCTGATTTAGGTCTAATAGGCAAACTCCAAAAAATTAATTAACGTCATTTTATAAACCACATGGTATTATTTTATCAGTCTTCAAAAATAATAATATTTTCAGATTATATATTAGAATGCAAAAGGTTAGATAATCAAATACTTCTCTTGCACGATCAAAGTTTATTTTCATAAAGAAAACTTTAACCTATTTTGAAATGTAGACCATGAGTTTGGTTGTAAGTTTAGTGACTTTACTCTTTTACAGTCTCACAAGTCTGCGGAATCTTATTCTTTATTGAACTTCTCAAGTATGAACTATTTGCAGATTCTTTTGGTGTGACCTTACTGAACTTCATTTAGAAACAGGAAAGAGAGTAGCTAACCTTGAAGTAGATTAGTTCTTTTTCTACCTCTTTGGCGTTTTTGTCCAAATCTTTTAGTTGAGCTGAACATTGTATTTTCAGAAGGATGTTTCAGATGGGAGACAGTACACTGGACACATATGTATAGTGGATACATGAAAGAGACCACATCAATAACAGTGCCTTTGGTCCCTAGGATGGCCCATGACAATGACATCAATGAACCAACTGCATGCTGACCATTTTCAGGGCCATCTTGCAGGCAGTGTGATGCATTTATAACTGGCGCAAGTAAAATTCTTCCCTTTTCCCTTCCATAGTTGTAATTTGTTATCACAGGAAGCCACAATGACCGTTTATGGAATAATACTTATGAACTGGAGAAAGGTTTCATTGTTCATTGCAAAAGACCATTCGGTCATAGTTTTCCTAGATGCATTCTGCTTATTTCTCTGTTTATGTAATTTGTCTGCAGATAATGAATCCAAGATGCTGTCATTAAAAAAAATACCCATTATCCATCCCTGGCATACACATGTTAATTTGTTTCTTAGAGTCTGGTAGCAGTTTGTCTTCTCTATCTTGAATGAGCAAATTTAAGTAGGTTTATATTTTTACTCATCATGGAGGCAGGCTGAAGGTGGGTGAAGGAAAAGTCAGTCTTTGAAACTGTGAAGTGCATTAAGCTTCTCACTTGATTTAACACAAAATGATCAAATACATGTGCGTGCCTGGAGTTATTCCATTTTTCTATTGTAATCCTGGTGGCCTTTTTTGTAGAAGTGGTTCAGAATACATTATCTTTGAAGTGGGTTCCAATTGTCAATAAAACATGCCTGTAACAATATTCTTCTACAGAGAAGCAAAAGAGAAAATAGATAAGTGACTATATCATTCTCGTTTAGTATAATGCCCAGAGAACTCTACAATGACTTTTGTATTTCACACGCAACCCACAAAGCCCCAAAGTTATGAAATTATGGCGTCAAGACAAACAGTAGAATGCAGTCATTCAGTAAAATATGTACTTATAGAACAAGGGCAGTACAATGGGGATTAGACTATGACTTTGTTTTAAAAGTTTATGTACACCCTTCCTCTGTTTAATTTTAGTGTAAAAATCTTGGATTATTATTTATAGGTTTCCTTTTTTTCTTGTTTGAAAAGGTGATTCTAATAATATCTATCTGCGGAGCTCTGGAGCTCAGGTGAGAGTAAATAGGTGAAAGTAATTTATAAATTGTAAATTGCTATACAGTCAATCTATATTTAGGGAACAGATGCTAAGGATGCTGCTAATATTCTACAAGTCACAGGATAGAACCCACCACATAAAATTATCTTACACCTAATGCCACCGCAGTGAGACCTTGTCCAAAAGTGAGTAATATCCTCAATAGTTGAAAGTTCCAGAAGAGGTACAACTGAGAAAGAGATGCTTTTAGGCAGAGCTGTCTAAAGAGCTCCTGGATGCGGCACACTAGGCCTGTCTGCGCTCCATACGCTACCATGCAGTTCGTGAACCAGGCAAGGGACTGGAGATTGAAACACACAAGGACATCAGGTCATCCTTGATGCCAAAGTGCCCCAGGAATGCCCCCTTTGTTGTGTTCAGGGGCAGCTTATATAGAGATCCACCCTTAACTGATAGCCACGCAGCAGCCAAACCCGCCAGAAACCAATCTCCTGCTATCAGGAACTTCTGAAGGTCTCGTGCTCAGATCAGCTGCAGGCTGTCTCAGAGCAGAGGAAAACAAGTTGTTTACCAGAAATTCAGGATCTGAGGGATTCATAGCTCCCAACACCTGAATATGTGGAGTGTGGAGTTGGAGAATAAACTTACTAGCCTCTTCTCTTTTTTGCTTTTATTTTATTTTTATTTTTGTTCCCTTTTACTTTATGTATATGAATGATTTCCGGCATGTATGTAAGTGCAATTGATGCATGTCTATTGCTCTTTGACCAGCCAGAAAATGTTGCTGGATTCCCTGGAACTGGAGTAACAGATGGTTGTAAGTCACTTTGTGTGTGCTGGGAATTGAACCTGGGTCCTCTGTAAGAGCAGAACGTGCTCTTAATTACTGAGCCATCTCGCCAGTCCTTTCTTTTTTAAATTTAGGTAGAGGATTTCCCATTGGGCAAAGACAACAGTAAGTCAGAAGAAATAGTTTCTTTTTTTTTAAAATATTTCTAATATTGTTTGGTTTCCTTGGGATCTAACTTGATTACATTGGGAATGGTGAGATTGGGTAGGATGGGTATATGCTAGCATACCCATAGAAAGAGAGATAACTAACCCCCAAATTTCTTAAATTGATTTAGAAAAGAAACAATGTCTCTGGAAAAGATTGTCTATATGCTTAAAGAGAAGTCAACCCTAGATACTAATTTGGAGGAGAGAATTCTCACAAACACATCTATATGTTTAGCAATATTTTAAAATTTTATGTGCATGGGTGTGTTGTCTGCATGGATGTACATACATCATGTACATGCCTAGTGACCAAGGATGCCAGAAGAGGGCATTCGATTCTCTGGAACTGGAGTTACAAACTGTTTGAGCCATGATGTACGTGTTGGGAATCAAACCCAGGAGGAATGGTCAGTGCTCTTACCCACTCAGTCATCTTTCTAGTCCTTACTTTTTTGTGTGTATATGTATAAACATTCTTGTGTGTGATGTTGGCATGCATGCCCATGCAGCATCACAGGGCAATTTCATGTCTTAATCTTCCCTTTTACATGCTCTGAAGTAAGATCTCTTGTGTTTTTCTCCCATGTACTTGAGACTAATTGGCCCAAGGACTTCTGGAGAATCATATGTATTCTATTGCCATCTTACCTCAGAGATGCCAGGATTGACCAGACTGTAAAATTCTGGCTTTTGTGTGATTCTGGGGCATCAAACTGAAGTCCACTCACTGTTACATTAAGCATTTTTACTCACTTCCCAACCCTGTATATTCTTCCCTTGAGATATTTCGTGTTCAGTCACCGTATTAAAACAGAAGGCATCTGGTTAGAAATTGTCTTCCTTCATTTATGTTGATTCATTGATAAGTTCCTGAAATCATGTCACCTGCCAGGTATTAGTCTAGAAACAAGGTCTACCAAAACATTGAGAAGAAAATGGTGCCCATTCTTGAGGTTAGGATTAGAAGGGATGGGGAAAAGGCACAATTTTTCTTTGGCCAGTTAAAGCTCCTTCAGAGTGAGTAACATTCATAGAGCTCTTTAGGACAAACTGGTGCTTTCTGTCATAGTGAAACATGAAGAGTTATGTACTGAGAGGGATCCTGTGTGTTGGAATGGAATTGGTAAGGAGATGGGACTACAATGTACATCAGAGTTTTAATTTGCAAGGACTTTGTGTGTCGGGTTAGGAAATAAGAACTTTAGAGAATTCATCATTGAGCCAATGATGCTATATGAATGAGCAAAAATGAACTAATTTTTAGGAAAATGGTTTTAACTGTTACACCCTTGTGTAGTATGAGTCATTCAGAATTTTGCCTTTAAATCAAAATCCTTCAAAATAATATCTTACCATTCATTGATTCTGCACCAAATTCAATTATTTCTGAGTGAGCTTAATTTACTGAAGATTTTTCGAAGACATTTTGATCTCAGAAGTGATAGCACTTAATACATATCCTTTGCAAGCCTACTCTGATTAGAGTACTGGAGGATCAAAGACACCAGACATATTTTAAGAAAAAGAGTCGTACTTCTTTTTCTCAACTATAAATATTCTTTAAATCCTCACACACAGTAGAAAATATTTTCTGTATCATTGGTATATAAAGTTAGTTATAAATTGTGAGAATTTTTAAAGAAAATGTGACAGTACTGTATAGCTGGTTTGCAAATGATATGTGCATATTCCTAACTTTGTTATTATATGATCACGACTATATATGCTATCAATGTACTAGGTCCATACAATTTGTTAATTATTATATTTTCTCCTCAACAAAGTTTGAAGCTTAGTAGATGTTTAATGGTGCTTTAGATTTACCATATAGACATCCCTTTAACTGAACAATTTGATTTTTTAAAGAAAGGGTCCCATTGTGTTGGAAGTCCTTCTGAATATATGTTGCTTTTATTAGTTAATGAATAATGAAGTTGCTGTGGCCTGTCATAGGGCGGTATTGAGCTGGGCAGAAAAACTGAGTGCTGGGAGAAAGTAGGTGGAGTCAGTGAGAAGCCATGTAACTGCCACCAGAGACAGACACCTCCACTGGAGCCCATCAAAAATTTTACTCATAGACTTGTGGCGATGCACAGTTTAATGGAGAGGGATTAATTTAAAAATATAAGAACTATCTAGCAATAAGCTTAAGCTTTTGGCCAAACAGTATTTCAATTAATACAGATTTCTGTGTGATGATTTCAGGGCTGAGAGGCCAGGAAACAATCAGCCTCTACCAACAAATTGGCCCCCAAATGGTGTGGGAAGTCTTGTGTATGTGTTGCTTTTATTAGTTAATAAATAAAGAAGCTGCTTTGGTCTCTGATACAGCAGAATAGAGCTAAGTGTAAAAAACTAAAATGAATGCTGGGAGAAAGTAGGTGGAGTCAGTGAGACCATGTAGCTACCAGAGAAGAAAGATGCAAGCTGCCTGCTGAAACCTTGATGGTAGGCCATGAACATCATGGCAAAATATAAAATAACAGAAATGAGTTAATTTAAGATGTAAGTTATCTAAAAATATGCTTTAGCTATTAGCCTAACAGTATTGCAATTAATACCATTTTCTGTGTGAATATTTCAAGTCAGGGTGGTCAGGAAACATACTAATAGCCTCCTGCAACATTCCCATATCAACCATCAATCAAGAAAATGCCTACAGGCTTCCTTGCAGGCCAGTTTCATGGAGACATTTTCTTACTAGCCCTTCCCTCTTCTCAAATGACTCCAGCTCCTGTCAAATTGACATAAAATAGGCAGCACAAAGAGTAAATAAATGACATGGCACTGTAACCCAATTTAAGAATATTAGGTTTAAGAAAGGGAACATTTTAACTTTCTGTCACATATTTTGGAAAGTTCTGAGAGACGTTCAGATTCCAGGAACCTTTGAATAAAAGTATTAATGCAAGTGGAAGAGTTCTCACTTGGCTCATATGGAAATTCATATACCATAAATGTTAGCACCATGCTTTGGTGACTGTTTAAGTCATTATGAACAGTAATGGGCTATAAAAGACAAGGTCAGCTCATTACTCTTAATTCCTCCATCCAGGACCCTTTTTATTTCTGGTACATATCTTATTTCCTTTCAAGTATCTCTAACTGTAATAGGAGAAACAACTTTTATAACTCTCTTTTATTGATAGGGATGTGGAATAAAAGGATTCCCATCCACACATTGGTACTGTTATTTGGGGATAGCATATTTTCCCAAATATTAATATGGTTAAAATACCAAAGAACATATAAAGAGGATGTTTTCACATAAAGTTCAAATGTTGTTGACCTGATATATAAATGTTCATTCCTGACAAAATTGAACCGTTCCTTAGGAACATATTTGGGATAAGTAGACACTGAGCAGCCATTTTGTGAGGTGGAATTCTGTGTGCTGTGGCATTTGTCCTGTACACATCTGACACTAATCTCAAGGTGGAGGTGAGCTTGGCTCTGTTAGAGAAAGAGTGAATTTTTTTTGTCATTCAGTATTTATTACTTAATAAATAATGCTTATTTTGTCTCTCTGTGCTCGGGGAGCTTACATCCTAGTGTAGGCTGATAACACACATTTATAGCATGCATTCTGATCTCAAGAATTGTGGTGAAGAGCTGGAGATGTGGCTCAGTTGGTAGAGTTGCCTAGCACTCCTGACACTCCTGTGTCCAAATTCCATCACTGGACAAACCACAGGTCCATCACCCAGCACTTCGGTTGTTAGGCAGGACAGTTGCAAGTTCAAGGCCAATCTCTGTAACATAGCAAGGAATTCTGGGAATTCCTTGAGGGAATTCAGGGCTAAGTGAGATCCTGTCTAAACGCACAAGTAAAAGAATTAAATAGAGTATTTTTCAGATATACCTGTTTTAGATATTGTCTTAGTACTGTTCTATTGCTGTGATATTACACTAAAAACAAGTAAAAGAGACAGCAAGCAGGTGGGAGTGGTGCACGCCTTTAATTCTAGCACTCAGGAGGCAGAGGCAGGTGGGTCTCTGTTAGTTCGAGGTCAGCCTGGTCTACAAGAGCTAGTTCCAGGACAGGCACCACAGCTACACAGAGAAACCCTTTCTCCAAGGGGAAAAAAATGAGTGCTTGCTTACAGTTTCAGAGGGTTAGTCTATTGTCATCACGGTGGGGAAGCATCACGAAAGGTAGGCAGGAATGGTGGTGGGTCTGATCTTTAAGATGCTGGCAGAGAAAGAGAAAGAGAGAGAGAGAAAGAAAGAGAGAGAGAGAATCTAGCATAATTTTTGAAATTTCAATGTCCACTCCTAATGACACACCTCCTCCAGCAATTCCACACCTTTGAATTTGTCTTTAGACCAGGCATTCAAACATAAGAGTCTATGGGGGCCATTCTTATCCAAACCACCACAGTTATAAATAATTTCTGTGTTTATTGTACTTACAAATAAGAATGATAGAGCCCGGCGGTGGTGGTGCACGCCTTTAATCCCAGCACTCGGGAGGCAGAGGCAGGCAGATCTCTGTGAGTTCGAGACCAGCCTGGTCTACAAGAGCTAGTTCCAGGACAGGCTCNAAAAAAAAAAAAAAAAAAAAAAAAAAAAAAAAAAAAAAAAAAAAAAAAAAAAAAAAAAAAAGAATGATATTAAAAGAGCTGATTCTACATCTGTCTTGAAATAGTGCTTGAAATCTATTTGAATATAATAAATTTTACTGATAAACACCTCACTTTCACCCAAAAGTATTACCGATCCCAGAAACTATTGAAATAAAGCCCCAAATGCTTCTTCTCATGTTCTGTTAATGTGCCTCATCGATAACTCTATGCACAGACTCCCAAACTGGAGTCAAGGTGAGCAATCTGTGTCCACTTACATTAAACTCTGCAGGAAGCAGCTGCTCCTTTCATGCCTGTTTGCAGCCAGCAAGCTTTGCTGCAAACATTGGGATTTTTCTGGAGGGAGGAGGCAGTGGTAGCAGGATTACTCTTAACCTTCTCTATGACTCATTAGAACGTGCTCTGAAATAAGTTCAGCTCCCTAACTAGCAAGCAGTGCAACATTCTCAAGTCATTTGTCAAATGGGAAGAAAGGCAGTTGTCATAGTCTGGCAGCCCCAGTGATGTGAACAGAAATATGTCACTATGTCATGTTTCTTTTGGTCTGTAGAAAACCTGATGTATTGATTTATTTTAGATTGTTTGGGGTCTAAGGTGTTTTATGTTTGCAGAAGTTAAGAATTAAAGGTCTTAAATTGTAAGGTGGTAATATGAATGAAATTCACACTTAATGCACGGAGTATTAGCTGGGAACAATAAATCTTCCCTGGATCAAGGTACTTTTATTGCTGTTAAAAATGAAGGTCACACAATAATACGATTCAGGGAGGTATGCAAGACATTTAAAGAGATTTATCATTTTCATATGACACACAGGTACCCTTTAAAGGATTCTGGTATTTTATCTTCAATTCAATTTGGTATTTAAATATTTTAAGTCAACCCTTTAGAAGCCCATATGTATTTTTTTTTTTGACATAGTATAGTTATGTGGTTTAAAACATAACTGGGTGGCTGAAAATTCTGGTAGGTGCATACCATTGTTAGGCAGTTATCATGTGGGTTTACTCTGGGTTAAAATGTGAGGATGGGCTATCCCATTTTACCTTTAAAAATACCAAGCTCTGCAAATGAAGACAATGGTATTTGCAATTCAACAGTTTGTTAAAGATTATGCAGTTACCAATGGAGCTTGGCCTTTAAAGGAGAAGTGTAGGACTCTACCATTGTTTCTGCCAAGATCCACCATGAGTCTCACCTGGCACCTCACAGTGTTTGGGTTTGTCTGAGATAATAATGAAGGACTGAAATTCACACGTGATTATCTGAGGAATCTAGACAATACAGCTGTTTAAAGAACTGGTGCTTTGTTTTTAAATAGGTGAGTGTTCTCTTTCCCCACTGTCCTCAACTGTTTGTGGTGGCTCCAAGGACTGGGACAGTTAGAGTGTTCCCTGCAGCTTTTACTGTTGTGTTGTTGCTGTGGAGAGGTTTATGTGTGAGCCTCTGGTACTCATGTCTTCTTCTTGACCTCATTTCACTTCCTGCTGTGGGCTTGCTGCTGCCTGTCCACTTCTTTGTCTAGTCTTCCTCAGAAGGTCTGTTCTCTCTGCTTTGCTGGACCCCGAAGCTACAGTCCCAGGGCTTATAGAAGCAGCTGCCACTGTATTCTGTGTGTGCGCCAACCTCAGAATATGCCTCCTCCAACATAGCCCTAAAGCGTGTACAAGGCTTATGTTTCATGTTTTAGCAGTCCCCACCCACCGGAAGAGTGACTAGTTTCAAGAGACTTTTGTTTTCTGTATTTGAGTATCTCCCAAGCCCCCATTATTGTAAGACTGACCTCATTGTCTCACTCTTGCTGCATGCTTTCCTTTAAGGGGACCCATCTACCCTCTGTGCACCTTAAGAATTATTATTATCCCGCCTTAAGAATTATTGCACAAAATAGACTTGCATTCCGGATCACTCAGGTGAAATGCGGGATGTGCAATGGTACGAAGAGGTCCTGAGTAGGCTGTGTTTCCCACTTGCTCCTGACCCTCTCTGGTTAACCACACTGAACTGTTTGGTCTTTGCCCAGTAGGAGTTCCCCATTGTCAGCTCCTTGTCTCTGTACATTATTTTCTCTGTGTGAAATGATATTTGATCCTTCTTCAGGCCTTAGAAGCACACTCATGTTTCATGACTCAGCCCGAATGTCACTTCCTATCAGTGTGTTCCCTGTCTCCTCCCAAGCCCAATGAGTTGCTCTCCTTTCTTCAGTCTTTATCCCGATGCACCAACACTTCGCATTACAATTATATTTCAACATGTCGATTCCCGCAATAGTATATATTATAATAGTATACATTCTCACAATAGAAGCTGTAGTATACCTTCAGTAAAAGTCTGGAGAAATGGTTGGTGTGATGGGATGAATAAATATAAGCAAAAAATTCCTTTATTACATAGGGCATTAGTCGGTGCAGGACAGCGATGAGGTCACTAGGATACAACAACAACAACAAAAAAAGCACTGCTTAAAAAAAAAAAAACAAGAAACTTTAGTAATCGCATACAGCTTGCATTTTAGTGGGAGGACTGATGAAGATAAGCAAAACTTAAGTTTAGATAGTGACACATGTTATGAAAGACATGTAGTGACACGGATAGAGAGTACCAAGGATAAACTGAATATGGACATCAGAGAAGACCCAAAGAGGAGGATGCCTGACAAAGTATAGGTTGGAGAAAATTTGGTCACAGCTTTTTAGGAAGACAATAGCAAGCATGAGGTTAGAGAGAGGCATGCTGTACTAGCGGCATCTTACTAAGCATCAGCATAGAAATGGGGAGGGAGACAGGGCATTGGGAGAATTACGACCACACTGATAAAGGCAAATTAGAAGAGACCTAGAGTTTACATTGCCTTGGGACCCCATCTTCATTTTTTATTTGTGTGCCTGCGTGGTGGTCATGTGTATATCTGCTGTGTTTTTTTGTCCATGAATGGGCATATATGTGTAGTTGCCTGTACATATTTGTGGTAATGAATGCATGGAGAGGCCCAAAGTTAATATTAGGAATTACACTCTATCATTTTCCCACCTTGTTCATCGAGTCAATGTCTCTAAACAATGGTTTTTAACCTGTGGGTCGCAAACCCTCTAAGGAATCAAATGACTCTTTCATAGGGGTTATATGTCAGATATTTTGCATATCAGATAATTACTTTACAATCCTTAACAGTAGCAAAATTAGCAGTTGTGAATTAGCAGCGAAAATAATTTTATGGTTGTGGGTCACCACACCATGGGGAACTGTATAAAGGTCCCAACATTAGCAAGGTTGAAAATTACCGTTCTATGAAATCCCTGTTTGGGTGGGGCTAGATTTTCTCTAGCTTGCTCTGAGGATCTCCTATCCTCATTGTCAGGATTTGGAATTACAGACAGGCACCCAAACACACAACATTTATTCATACAGCTTCTGACCATCTGGAATTTGTTTCTTACATTTGTGCTGCAAGTACCTTAGTCCCTGAACAACAACCTTAGACTACCAACAGAGAAATGCCTTACGTACCTCATATTATTCCCCATTAGTGCCCTGTTTCAGGTAAATCTGTGACACTGGCTTTGAAAAAAGTGTAAGGTTTTGTGAAACCATAGGTTATTTTCCCCTACATATGTTTGTGAAGGTAGCCAAAACAAAGCACAGACACAAACCACAAATTCTGCAATCATGTGGCTTTTATGTGACTGCTGAAGGCAGACAACGGAAGTTATTCGCTCTTGTCGGTAGACAGGAAGAACAAAACAAAGCTTGAGGGTGTATGGCATGGTACTTGTCTCCCTGAGCAACTGTGGGTGGCTCCCTGCTCTTTTGTAAATAGAGAAGCGAGCAAATCCTGTGTGTGGAATTATTGGGGTAGTGCTCCTTACAAGCTAACACATTCAGATAGATTTGTAAAAATAACAGCAGTAGGAATAATTACTCTTAATTTTCTCTATGTGTCTCTTCTTCTGCCTTCTTTGGGCAGGGGCTATAAAGTTTTCAGATCATTGCTTCTCTCTGTCCTGAAAACATATTGCAATGCCAGACCTACTTTGAGGTTAAATACTTTTCTGGTAAAGCGGCAATACTGGCTTTTCAGAACTAGCAGGGTTGACTTCTAGGACGTTTTGAAAGCAAAGGCCCTTTGAAAGACAAAAGGAAGCTAATCAAACAGGCAGCTTCTTGCCAATCTGTATATTATAAAGAAAGATAATATTCCTCATTTCCAAGTAGAGAGAAAAGATGCAACTTGAATATTAAGTGATTGGATGTCAGACATTTTGTCTTTCTCTGAAAAGAAAGTCAATTGTAATTGTTCTCTGTCTTAGCTAACAGTTTATTATGATGTAAACATATTAATAGACTATAGAATTCAGAGCCACATGTTTATAGATATGTAATATGCTTTGAAAGGCTTTTGATAATTGTATGATTTAGTTTAAGTGAAAAATTTAGGAATGAATGAAGTAGTAAATATTAGATTACTTAAGAAACAATATATATACATATTGTATTCGACATATAGAAATATGCATGCTAATAGATGTATATTACGTTTTTTGGTGATATCCAGTGTTGCTCAAAAGGCCACTTTTTCCCCCTCTTGATTTTTCTTCTTTAGTACTACAGTTTCTTTATAGTGAAACTTAGGTGATGTTTTCACTAAAGTGTGACCTCACAACCAGACATCAGCACTCTGCATTGGAAAGGAGTGAGAGCAATACACGTGGGCACACATAACTGAACAGATAACAAGGCATTAAAAAAATTCAGTATATGTGATATTTGCACTTCAACAAATGTTTGCTTCTCAACGTCCATAATCCTACTTAGGGAACTTTTATAGGATTATAAATCTCATCTTAATAGTTATTTCTTAAACAACGTCCTTCTGTTGATGAAGGGATCGAACGTGAAGGAGGAAGGAGAAGCAACAGGAAAGGGGATAGCCCAAGTCACGCAACACCCATCCACCCAGCCTACACTCTCTGTCCCTGCCTTTCTGTGAAGTCATTCAGTCTTCTCGCCCAGTCTTCTTGAGCTGTGACTTTTATTTTCTTCCAAGATTTCATATCTCCTCTCCTGTGACCTTAGAAGGTGGTACAAGTCTTCAGAAAGTTTCAGTAAGAAATCACTGTTTATTTCTTGATCAGGGATAATTAATTTTACTGAGGACTAATGGTTCTGATAGGATGTGGTTGTAAATACCAATTGTCTTTTTAATTTATTTCTAGGAAAAAGTGTAGCTTGTGCATGCAGTCTTTCCAACTTTAAAGTTTTTATTTCCATGTTTTGGTTTGCATTTTCTGTCTTTTGTCACTTTCCTGGTTCTGTCGGTTGACAGAATAAATTAATAGAAACTTTTTGATGACACAAATGTGGAAATTGGGTAGACGTACCTACTTCTGGCGGCTTGGTGTTGATCAACTTTAAGGTATGACATTTCCTTTATTCAAAACTGTAATTTACTGAAGAATTGAATTAAATTATTTAGAGGTATCATTGAGTTATGCTATTGCTCCAAGGGTCTGTGTGGAACTGACGAGCCCTTCCAGCCACGTACATGTGAGAACTGATCTGCAGCCCAAGATCCTTGTGGTAGAACTCAGCTGTATTTCCTACACGGAGACATATCCAGGTGGACGATGTCATGTCAGGTCATAAAAATGTGCCTGTCTCCCAGCCAGGCTTTGGAGCTCTGCTTGTAGCATACATTAAGCAAGGCCCATATGCTTCGGTTTTATTGGAAAAGGAAGGCAGGAAGGCATCTGTCCACTCCCCTTAACTCCAAGGTTGACCGTGCGGTTTGGTGCTTGACAAAGAAATTACCCTTTGTTTAATAGTCACCACTCAGATGTGTGGCACCACAGTCTCATTAGAAACCACATAGCAATAACTTAATCTCTTAGGACATTTAGGGAGTGGGACCAGATGAGACTGACTCCTTGACAAAACCTAATGAATGGAGCCGGAGGGAAACAGTTTTTAATTTTTTTTTTCCTAGAAGAGATTCACTCAGGGAGATTTAAGGAAGTGACATTGTGCTCTGCGTATCTCAGCAGGGACTAGGCACCTGCTCTTCTGCAAAGTGTGCTGGGTCATATCCATGGAAAAACACTTTAGAGCAGCACTGTACAATACATTCATAATGAAAACAGTATATATTTTTTATAACTAAAATTTATCTACTAGCCACCTTAATACAGCAAGAAGAGGCGAAATTAATTTTAATATCATACTTCCCATTAGCCACAAATATATAAGGTATTATGTCAATTTATTTAATTAAATGTATTTACTATCAACTGATATAATTTTTTTAAATGAGGGACCAGAGAGGTGGCTCAGTGGCTTACAGCACTAGGTGCTTTCCTGAGGACCCTGTTTCGATTATCAGCACATTCATAGTAGCTCACCACCATTTGTAACTCGCGCAAGAAACCTAATGCTCTCTTCTGGCCTCTTCAGCACCAGGTATAGACATGGTGCAATACATCCAAGACAAATAGGTATATGCATGACATAAAATGAAAAAAAAGGACTATAAATGAAACATCAGATAATCTCCTTTTAAAGTCTGATATATAATCACAATTACAGGATATTCTTTTAATTTGGCCTAGCATCGTTGCTAGTGTTCATTAATTATCTAGAGCAAATGACCGCCGTGTTTCTTATCACAGTTTGAGACAATTGCATTCAAATCTAATAAATAAGCTTGTAATGTGAGAATGACCAAATGTGACCACCGGACTGTGTCTAAATAAGTTCATGCTTAATACTGTGTTGTACGCTCTACACTAGACCACGTTCATCAAATTCATCATCTTATAAAATCCATTCAACAGGAATGTGAATTAGATAGACTATGCTATCTACTTGGTAGGGGAAAATTTGCTTTTAGCGTTTGTTTTGCCTGAAAGTCACAGGGCTCCTAATAGACAGGCCAGTCTGATATAATCTTGAAACATACCTGCTAACCACCATTGAGGATCATTTTCAACACTGTGCTTAATTCGTAGGCAACTCTATAAACCCATGCTTCCTTCTGAAGCAAAAGCGCTATTGATGTTCAGGAGATGGTGACTGTGTGGTGTAAGAACTTGTAAAGTATAAACCAGAGGTAGTTGTACTGTGCTTATATATTAATCTGTGAGGTATCTTGATCTCCCAGCATTCTTGAAATGTTATAGTTGGACAACTGAATATAAAAATGGTTCATTAAATGTTAAACTATATTGCTATATCAGGATCTTTTTTTTTCTTTTTTTTTATAATTATGTTTTTTTTATTGAGAATAAGAAAAAAGTTTCTGCCTCCTCCCAGCCTCCCATTTCCCTCCCCCTCCCCCCACTCTTCTCCCCCTCCCCCCACTCCTCTCCCCCTCCCTCTCCAATCCAAAGAGCAGTCATGGTTCCCTGCCCTGTGGAAAGTCCAAGGTCCTCCCCCCTCCATCCATGTCTAGGAAGGTGAACATCCGAAATGGCTAGGCTCCCATCAAGCCAGAACATGAAGTAGGATCAAAACCCCTTGCCATTGACCTTGGCTTCTCATCAGTCCTCATTGTTCGCCATGATCAGAGAGTCCGGTTTTATCCCATGCTGTTTCAGTCACAGTCCAGCTGGCCTTGGTGAGCTCCCAATAGATCAGCCCCACTGTCTCAGTGGGTGGGTGCACCCCTCGTGGTCCTGACTTCCTTGCTCATGTTCTCCCTCCTTCTGCTTCTCATTGGGACCTTGGGAGCTCAGTCCAGTGGAGAGAAAAGTAAGAAGGGGAGGATTGGGGGAACTTGGGGAAACAGGAAGATTGGGATAAAGGAAGGTTGGATAGGGGAGCAGGGAAGCACATATCTTAGTTAAAAGAGCCACCTTAGTGTTGGCAAGAGACTTGAACCTTGAGTGGCTCCCAGGAGCCCAAGGCGATGTCCCCAGTCAGGATCTTTTTAATGAATTTTGCATTTATTTCTTCCCTCCCTCCCTCCTTCCCTCTCTCCCTCCCTCCCTCCCTCCCTTCCTTCCCCTGCCCCCTGCCCCGAGACAGTGTTTCTCTGTATGACACCTTTTGGCTGTCCTAGAACTCACTTTGTATACCGTGTTGGCCTTGGATTCACAGAGTTCTGTCTGCATCTGCCTCCTGAATACTGGGATTAAAGTTTTGCACCACCATCAACCCACAAATATTACATTTCTTAAGATTAGTTGTTTTTTTTTTTCTTCTGAGGCAATAAGAAATATAACAATACAAAAAGCTGTTTACTGATTATTAATCACTGTCTAAAGTATATGGAAGATTTCATAACGACTAGTTTGGTGCAATATGCAACAAAACTATGTGGGCTAAAGGCTTTTAATGACATGACTCTTTGCATGTAACCACATGGTTAAAGAAGATTATGTGTTGAAAATCATTTACTTTTCTTTCTCCTTGACTCCTGAACTACTAGTATGAAGGTCTCCACTTATTATATACCTAACTTGTCTGACTAAGAAATGACCTCCCTCTGCTTTTAATATTGCCAAATATTTGAAGATCAATGGTGGCTATTAGATTAAAGTAGTTTAATTACCCCTTGAGGATTTTCAAAGACCAAAGAAAGAATGTTTTTAGACAGAAAGCTTTAGTTTTCTATAATTGCTGTTTTGTAATAAATCTTTAGATTGAAACACCAAGTATTTTAAAAACTTCAAGGTAGTTGTAAAATGTAAAATTTATAAATGCACAAAATCAAGCAAGCTTATTTTTCTCTTAGTTATAATGAGAATCAACTCGCTGATTCTTATTTATCTATCATTAGAGTGACTATGTATATAATTGCAATGATCCAAACTTGATTATATTCTCTAATGAGAAAGGTGTTGCTAAATGATGGGACAATGATTAACTATATTTTGTCTAAATTGTCTGCATTATTTTTTTTAGCATTTATTTAGAGCGCATACATGTGTGTGGACACCTGTATGTTAGATGGAAGTATTGAGGTGTTGGTTTTCTCTGTTACCACTTGGGTTTCAGGGATGGCATTCAGGTCACAAGTCTAGGTGTCATAGACCTTTATCTGCAGAGACATCTTGCTAGAACAAATAGTAATTTTAAATCTTTATTTTCTAGTCCTGAGAGTATAGATATTAGTCGATGAGGACGGATTCTTGTAAGCAGAATTCAAACTGGATTCAGGGTGCTTTACAGTTAATTTCTCATAAAGCTCTCCAAACAATTCAGGGTAAACTCATTTGAATATCAAGAATCTCTTCAGCTACTTACAGGAAATTGTCTACTGCTGTAGCAGGTAAACATGGAAACGGGGACGTTTCTAATGTGGAGGGCACATTCATTATCAAGACTGCAAGTCTGTGCTTTAGCATGTACCCCGGATACTCAAGGGGATAGCTGTCTAGTCAGAAGTAGGAAATGTAATCCCACAGGGCTCTGTTAGCCTGGGAGTTCAAGATCAGTTTTGTTTTTGATCTCTGTTATATCTCAAATCCCCTTTCATTAATGATGAAATATGGTCTCAATAACCTAATGTACCACTTGGAAAAAGAAACTGAAAGATTATACTGTTCACCTTGCAGTTGTTTGGTACCTAACCTCAGGCTGTTTTACATTTGTACGCTCACTTGTGTGTTGATACATTTATGCATTTCAAACCTCAGTTCATCATGTAGCATCTACTCTCTGGAATGAAACTGAACTGAGACATATGGACAAAAAACACATAGAGTAGGAAATTTCACACAGTTCACTCACATCTAGATCCTCACATAGATCCGGCTTCTTATCATTTCATCCATGATTTCATCATTTCATCATCAACAAAGAATTTATGCTTATTATAAGCAGTCAGTACCAGAAACATGAAGTGTATGGAAGACAGCTATATTCTATTTTCAGTAGCACATAATAGCCAAAGATAGGAACAACATATAGATGTAAGAATCTTGAGATTGATTCCCTAAGTAAAACTCATTGACATGAGGTGACACTAGCTTATCATTTGTAATTATTTAATATCCAGTACTCATAATTACTGGGCAACATTGCTCAACTTGTGTTTCAGAATTCGGGATACTGAGGAAGATATTTTAGGAAATATTCACTCAAAATTGTTACATTTGTGCTTAATCAGTACGCTACAATGTAGAAAAACAGTTGTAGGCATCAGCGACCCATCCTTATGTATAATTTTAAGAAATGATTCATTATTATAGTATTATAAAGTATTTGCAGTTTATAATTTTCCCTGTTTTATCTATGCAGTAGTACATAGTCAATGCTTGATAACATTTTTTAAAAAGACACTGGAACAATATTCACTTTTAAATCTTCCTATGACATTGAATGGAAAGAAGTTCATGAATGAAACTGCTTGCTTTTGAGATAGTAGCCTAGGGATTTACTAAATCATTACTGTTACATGATATGACCATGGCAGCCGAGTTCTATCTAATGCTATGACTGATGCAATGAATATTTAGTACTTTGTCTTACCTGTATTGAATGTTTAATCTGTATAAGAACCATCCATTGAAAATAAGATAGCTCTTGGAAAGGAAGGCAGATTTTCAGATTTGGGGCACTTAGTATGTATATTGGTACTTGTATTTATGTATGCAGGAAAGTAATGACACTTGTCAGGCGGAACATCTATACATTACTTCTGGAAACTACTGAGAATGATAAATGTTAGGCCACAATAACAGGAAACCAGTTTAAATAATCCCCACTATTTCATTTTGTCACCTCAGATCAAAGAAGGCCTCTTAATAACAACTGATACCTTCATGTGTAATGTTCCTAGCCTTCTGTCCTTCCTATAATAGAGGCTCAAATTGCTCTCATGGAGATTTCCAAAATGCATTTTTTCTTTTGTTTCTTTAGGTTCTAGTACCTTTGAATATCTTTAGACCTCCACCCAAAATTGTCCTCTTACTGATTTTGTCCATGGCTTTTAAGTTAGTACATATAGTGGAGACATAGTGCAGATTATCTTTGGAGCAGGGAACACAGTTTTCCTTCCCTGATATTTGCAATTGTATTTTCAGCTTTTTAAATTTAAGAATCTAAATTTAAAATCTAAGATGCCAAGAATAAATAAAAGCATACATGAGTTCTCAATCCTATTTATGAGTTATCTACAGTAAACCTTTTATCTTGTTTTCTAACAAGAGTGTGATGCCTGCAGGTGGGTCACAGCACTGGGTGTTTTAATAGTTGAGAGAGTTGAAGAAGGTACCAAAGGATTTGAAACAATAATGACTTTAAATATTCAGGCTGACTAATTAGACTTCCTCCCCCACCTATTGCTAGTGTTTTACTGGGAAGCTGTCTCTTCAGCTCGGGCAATTCATCAGTCAAAGGGGTGGGCCAATTATCTAACTCATATATTTATAATTGGGAGGGTGGAGGAAGGATCCAAATTGCCTTGAGACCCAAAAAAGGAACCAAATGACGTTTTTTAAGAGGCACTGGTAGACTTTGATAAGACGTCACAGGAAGGAGTGATTGGGGATATAGTCCCAGAGGAATCTTCCCTTTTGCAAGAAAAGAGTCCCCCTTAATTGCAAAATAACACTGTTCTGCAAGTAAGACACCATTTGCAACTGTAAGAAAGCAAGTCATCTCTACATTATTTTGAAATATAAGACAACATTAAAGTCTTAATATTTTTGCTCTTCCCTACGTATTACTTTGCAAAACATATTGGTCTGACAGGACCTGTGATGCGTGATAAAGGCAATGATGCCTGATTTAGAATTTTGTGATACCTCTGCCAGTGTGCAGGAAGAAAATATAGGGTTTGAAATTGACTCGGGGCTGGTATCTTTATAAAAGTCATATAGTGATGTTAGTTGTAGAAATGCTGTAATGTAGAAATAAACAGAGGCTATATGAATACATGACAGAAGTCACTAAAGCAATGTCTTATTTAGGAAAAAAAACCAAGAAGTTTCTTAACCACTGTAGAAACAATTACTAACTTTCTCTTATTACTTTTTTTTTTTTTTAATAATGCTGGGAGTCAAAAAAACAAACAAACAAAAAAAGAGCCTTGAACCTGAGAGTCAAGCACTCTGTCACTCAGCTACATCCCCAGCCATATACAAATTGTAAACAATGGCTCTAGATTTGTGCAACAAGTATGTATAAAGATGCAGAGTTATGCCAAATGCTCATTTAAATTTAAAATATCTCCCACTTTTGTCTGTAAAGGATAGCCATTGCTTTCAATCTATACTTGACTCGGTTTTGTAATCCCGTATTAAGTTTTAAAATTAGCATTGGGCTGCAAATGGTTTCCCCATTAGGAATCCCCATAGTAATAACATATGGCCACTGCAGCCTGGGCTTCCCCTTCTCCCCACCTGTTAAACTCAGTATGGGCAGCCTTTTAATGATACAATATGGAGTCACGGGCGTTAACAGGAAACACAAACCTCATTTCTTGAGACCGGTAGCTTTTGTTTAGCATGTTGTCAGGTAAGAATTAGCAGACGGCAGTGACCCACTTCAAACTATGATCTAATCGGAACCGGAGAGGTAAATCAGAACCCTGGTGATTAGCTCTTAGTTAGTAGTAAGCCCCAGGGAAACCTTCAGTGCACAGGAAATGATGCTAATGAATCATCCAGTGGTAGCTGCAGTGAGCAAGGCAGTGCAGAAATGAGCCCCGAGCCCAGTGCTGCTTAACATTCCCAATGCTGTGGCCATTTAATAAAGTTCCAAATAATATGAACACCAGCCATGAAGTTATTTTTGCTGCTATTTCATGACTGTAATTATCTGTGCTTTCTGACTATTGTAGGCAACACCTGTGAAAGCATCATCTGATCCTCTAGGGGTCGCGACCCAGAGGTTGAGAACCACTGTTCTAACCTGTTTTGCCAGCAGAGGGGGAGAGGTAGAAACTGGTGCCCTGTTCATAAAAAGCCAATCTCTGAGAAAAATAAGAATCTTTCTTTCATTCTGGCTGGAAATCCTTAAGGCTCTGCCAAAAGCGAGAAGACCCTTTATCTCCTCTAAGGTCCTGAGCAGAAAGAGTTTTAGAATTTCAGCTAAACATTAAAATGCGGCTGTAACTGTAGTATCTCCTGGAGGGCCTGCCTTCTAATTTAGAACACTGTCCTGAAAGCTGGAGAGAGTGAAACTTTTTAGATAAACCTTCTCCTCCTTTTAAAGTAAACCTCCAGAGGAAAGATAGAAGTGAACCTAAGTTAAAAACCTTTGGAGTAGCAGGCAGAATTCCAATTCTGGTTGCCTCATCTGACTGTCATGAGTGTACTTTTAGCTTTTAAAAAGCCGTAGCCATTTGACTCTTACAAAGGACATATTTCATAGTCTTTCTATATTCTTGGTATGTTAATAATGTGACGTCTAGCGGTAGTACAGCATTTAAAATGTAGGAGGTGATGGGTAGAGAGATGGCTTGTCACTGAGGAATACATGCCATTAGAGAGCACACGAGTTAGCTCCCCCGCCCCCACATCAGATAGTGCATGACTATCAATCAACTCCAGCTCCAAAGAATCTGATGTTCTCTTCCCGATCTCTGACGATCACTACACTCAAGTATACATCATGCATACATGTAATGAAAAACTAATCGTAAATCTTAAAACAGAAGTAGAAAGGATCGTGTTTTTCCACTCTAGTTTTGAATGTCATACTCTTCAACCATATAAATCTGGAGCTGCCCATCACATTGGAGGCAGCAATAGGTACTTTATTCAGTTGTAGCAATTCTGTCTTATTCCAGCCCTTAAATTATTGTTGCGTAAAAGTTAGATTTGCGAAGTTTATTGGGTATTACAATTCTTATGCTTGTCCAGGCACTTTTCATTTGGTGATTGCTGGGAATGTCAGAATTTTGTAAAATGGCTGAAATTTCAGGAAAAGAAGGCAGGTGAATGGATTCTGCTGCGACACATTTGATTGTTGCTCTCCAGGAAGCTTCACTGGCAAAGGGGATGAAACAGAAAGACCTCTGATGGCTGGGATCTGAGATATTTGTTCCCTGAAATTCCATCACATTCCATCAAGAAATCAGGCTGAGTAAACAGTGTAACTGAGTTTCAAGTAGGAGATTTTAAAGTAAAATTTGTTGACAACTACTATTTTTCTCTTTATATTGGCAGTGAATTTATTTAAGAAGGTGCAGGTGGCTAGAAGCATAATCTATTTTATCCACAATTTTCTTTTCAGTCTCTGTCATTCTGCTACTTCCCATGTACTTTAAAATCCCCTGACTACTTAGAAGGCCCTCTATTTACATAAACTGGACAAAAATCAATGTGGATACAACTTGGAATGAAGCAACACTGTGATCAGAGTTGACATCAAATTTTCCAGGTAGCTATATGATAGGTTCAGGTTACTTTATGAAATGCACATTTTTTTTTCTTAAATGGGATCAATTTAATATTGATTTTCAATGATTTTGATTTCACTTACATACATTATTTAAAGTAATTGAATCTAGTGAGGCCCACAGATCAGGGTCAAATAAATGTTGGCATAGCCTTTATTGGTAGAGAGCATTTTTTTTTCTCGCTCTCATGATTCTGAATGTAGAAGTCTGGTTAGCTAGCTATTGAGCATAGTCAAGCAGAATTGGGGTTTTTATATATTTTTGAGGAACCACTTGCAGAGTTGCAGGCTGGGTACCGGGACTTCCTGCACACAGCTCACAGAGCCACATCTGCCTCTGGACTTGCTGACTTGGCTGCAGAGCAGGCCCCCTTAGGCCCTGCTGCCAGATCAGGTGTGGAGCCACTGCCTGCTGAGCTGTCACTCCGCATGGCTTCCTGCAAGTCAGCTATCTCCTTCCCATCTGTGTTGATATTCTTTCATGGCTTTTTTTTCCCTCTGCTTGTCTGGCATGCATATATCTGTCTGATAAGTCTCAATTTGGCTCCAAGGCTTGCCTTCCCCATTTTCAAGCAAAAGGGAATTTCTCCAAGCACATCTCTGTCCTTTAATCGTGCTTGCCATTAGGACATAATTCCTGACTTTGAGATATTTTATGATATCCACTGCAAATTAACATTATTTTATATTTCCATTTTAGTCTTGAGGCTCTTGTTCCATTAAGGTCCACCAAACTGCAAATTTTATTCCCTTTAAAGTTGAAATAATAGACTCTGGAATTACATATGGAGTGGCTGCTTCAGTTTTATAAGGCTCTCTTAAACTAAAACGTCACCGGTCCTCCCCTTTTACTTTTCAGCAGAGATTATGTAATTTTACTGTTGGCATTCTGAGGAGCTGTCTTGAAAAGTCAGGGCTCTGTTTCATAGGTTTAATTTTCAGTGCATAGCAGTTTTTACATAGCAAAAGCTTGATTATTTGTGCTTTGCACCATTAATTGGTGTTTTCAGCTATGTTCTTGATTATGCAGCTAAATTTTTGCCTGAAGAGTCCAATCCCGCAGGCTTGTACTTGCAAAACACCCCTTGAGTTTATTAAGAGTGCTATACTCACAATGGCCAATGGAGCGGGCTCAGTGGGTATCCTGAGTTGGAAAATGAAAGGGCGGATGATTCAAGTGTACCATGCTCTGATTAGAGGGCCACGAGCAGCTCCCTTCTCTTTCAGATTAACATCACTTCATGCTCTGTTTTCAAACAAGGGATGTCTGTTCTAAAAGCAGGTCCTACGGATCTTGCTAATGCACCGAGTTCCAGTGGCCCTGGCCTGGAATAATCCATCAGCTTTCCTTTCTTGTAGGGAATAAATCAGTATTGCCTTCATGTGTTTTGGCAGGCTTCCTTAGTTATGGGAATGTGGTTTGAAATGGTTTATGACTTCCTGCTTCTAAACAATAAGAACTAGCACGAGTGTCTTGGCCCTATTATGAGAGCATTTGTTATGGAAACTGTTTGGGGTGAAGTAAATGGAAAGACAAATATGACACTCAGGTGGGAATAGTCTGGTCCCCGAGAGTTCGAACATCTGTCTTCATGAATTCATTCACTCCAGCAATGATAATGGAGTGCCTGCTTCTCAAAAATATTTTTAAGTTACAGTAAGAAATTTGTAAGTTACAGCATAATTAATGTTAACGTCTGTGTCTCCGAAGATTAGAAACTAAACACTGGTCAAACTCTCTATAACAATTACAGGGGAATGAAATGCATTTTATACCTTGAAACGCTGGAAACCTAAACAAAAATTTCATTAAACTACTGTAACATCTAAGTAAACACAGATGAAGTTTTACAGGGAAACAAATTTGGAAAAGCAAAAATTTCCGTATTTTGTTCGTCTTTACACCAAAAAAAAAAAAAAAAAACCCAAAACAAAACTGGGTGCAATAGTTCATGACTAGAATCCTAGTGCTTCAGGATGCTGAGGCAGGAGGATAAGTGTGAGCTCCTGGCTAGTGTCAGGTACTTAGTCCTACCCTGTCTCAGTAAATAATAAACATATAAGTAAATAAAAATAAATAGAAATACTATAATCTCCAATATTATTAGTAAACAGACTATATAAGAGATAAGCTGATGTATGTCTGTAACTAAGGTGCCTTTTTCCTTATGACAAATACAAGGGATTAACAGTTTAGGTCTAAGATGACACATTTTAAAGTATAAACATTAGATTTCATCTTTCCAAGTTTGAGGAGGTCACATGTAAAAAAGAAAATTTAACATTTAATTGCAATCAGTTTATTTGAACTATTCTAAGTAGAAAGCAAGTATTATTTGGTCTATTTATTTTTATTCCAAAATTATAATCTCCCAAATTTTCCACATAATCCTCATGTATTATCTTGAAAAAGGATCATAATTTTGCCCTAACTACATAGAGTTGATCATCTTTAAACTCTCTTAGCTCTGAAAAATGACATTTGTTAAAGTTAGGTCATGGAAAAAAACCTCAGAAGTTTTTTCTTCATCAGCAGAACAAAACAAGACCTTCCACACATGCTTGCATCTGGGATGCCATCCAAAAGTGTTTAGCAGCTTGGCTGTAGCCACCTTTGGAAAACACATAATTTCCTTCTACTATTTGGACATCGGGAGGCCATCAGAGTGTCTGTGCTCATGGTGAGAAAGAGTACAATAGTTGGCCAGTTGTATTTCTCTACAATATAAAATCTATGCTTTCTTCCTCAGGCGCCTTGTTAGAGAACAAAAATGGAAAATTGTCCACATAATAAATATGATTGTCCCTTGGTGTTGCTTTACAAGAAGATTCTCAATTAAAAATTTCAAAGTAAAGAATGGTGTGACTCGTCAGGATTAAAGCTAATTGTATGTTTAAAAAATGTTTACAGACATGAGGAATCAGACGTCAATAGGAAATTCTTAGTTTTTAAAACTTGTTTGTGCCTTTTTCTTTCGTAATGACATAAACATTTTCATAAAATCATAGAGCTACCAAAGCCATAGATGGAAAAGAGAACATGGGTGGTCTTCTTTTAAAGGCATTTATGAACTCAGGTTTTGTATAACCAATTTGTTAACATGTTTCAGTGCTGGGACAAAGATGAATGCTTTAATCAGTAGTGTTGGTCTATAATATGAGACTATAGATTACCTTAGTTCATAGAAAATAAAGGAACACATGGACTAAGCCTTAAGAAATGAATAAAAATTGCCCTTCTTCTGTTGACTATCTTTATACACAATCCTTTTATCTTGTACTGAAGATGACCTGTTTGTGTATGAAAGTCTATTTGGTGTAGCATGCCGTATTAGGATAAAAAATTACAGTATTCTTTTGAGGTTTCAGTTTTTTTCCTATTTATTTATTTATTTATTTATTTATTTATTAAAGATTTCTGTCTCTTCCCCACCGCCGCCTCCCCTTTCCCTCCCCCTCCCCCAATCAAGTCCCCCTCCCTCGTCAGCCCAAAGAGCAATCAGTGTTCCCTGCCCTGTGGGAAGTCCAAGGACCACCCACCTCCATCCAGGTCTAGTAAGGTGAGCATCCACGAAACTGCCTAGTCTCCCACGAAACCAATAGGTACAGTAGGATCAAAAACCCATTGCCATTGTTCTTGAGGTCTCAGTAGTCCTCATTGTCCACTATGTTCAGCGAGACCGGTTTTAACTCAGGCTTTTTCAGACCCAGACCCGCTGGCCTTGGTGAGTTCCCGATAGAACATCCCCATTGTCTCATTGTATGGGTGCACCCCTCGCAGTCCTGAGTTCCTTGCTTGTGCTCTCTCTCCTTCTGCTCCTGATTTGGACCTTGAGATTTCAGTCCACTGCTCCATTGTGGGTCTCTGTCTCTGTCTCCTTTCATCACCTGATGAAGTTTAATATTCAGGAGGATGCCTATATGATTTTCTTTGGGTTCTCCTTCTTATTTAGCTTCTCTAAGAACCCGAATTATAGGCTCAATGTCCTTCATTTATGGCTAGAAACCAAATATGAGTGAGTACATCCCATGTTCCTCTTTTTGGGTCTGGCTTACCTCACTCAGGATGGTGTTTTCTATTTCCATCCATTTGCCTGCAAACTTCAAGAAGTCCTTGTTTTTTACTGCTGAGTAGTACTCTTATATGTATATATTCCATACTTTCTTCATCCATTCTTCAATTAAAGGGCATCTAGGTTGTTTCCAGGTTCTGGCTATTACAAACAATGCTGCTATAAACATAGTAGAGCATATACTTTTATTGTGTGATAAGGCCTCTCTTGGGTATATTCCCAAGAGTGGTATTGCTGGGTCCATGGGTAGGTTGATCCCGAATTTCCTGAGAAACCTCCACACTGCTTTCCAGAGTGGTTGCACAAGTTTGCATTCCCACCAGCAATGGATGAGTGTACCCCTTTCTCCACAACCTCTCCAGCAAAGGCTATCATTGGTGTTTTTGATTTTCGCCATTCTGACAGGTGTAAGATGGTATCTTAAAGTTGTCTTGATTTGCATTTCCCTGATCGCTAAGGAAGTTGAGCATGACCTTAAGTGTCTTTTGGCCATTTGAACTTCTTCTGTTGAGAGATCTCTGTTCAACTCAGTGCCCCATTTTATAATTGGGTTGATTAGCCTTTTAGGTCTAGTTTCTTGAGTTCTTTATATATTTTGGAGATCAGACCTTTGTCAGTTGCGGGGTTGGTGAAGATCTCCTCCCAGTCAGTGGGTTGCCTTTCTGTCTTAGCAACAGTATCCTTTGCTTTACAGAAGCTTTTAAGTGTCAGAAAGAATACATAGCCATGCTTGGATTAAGAGTCATCCCATAATTCTGTCAGCCATCACTTAGAGGGAAGGTCCACGAGGCTGAAATATACCTGCAAGAGTACAACGTTTTTGCTAGGGCAGAAATTTCCCAGAAATGACAGGGACAGAGACTGTTAGAGTGGTACAGTTTTAATAACAGATAAGTACTTACTAAATCCAGATACTGTGTCAATGATGTGTTTTACTTGAATCATCCCGTGTGGATAACTGCTCGCAATGTGCTGTGAATAATTAGGTGTTTTCCATACATGACTTTATTTCTTTAATAGTTTCCTTATGAAATAAATTGTGTGCTTTCCATGTGTTTTAGATGAAATTCTTGTTAAAAATTTATTTAATAAATAAGACAGTCCAAAATGAATATCACGTCTTCTTATTTCAGTTCAGATATAGATGATAAACAGGTAGCATTTAAAGCTATCCTATGGACCAGCAAGATGTTTAGCAGGCAAAGAAATTTTCCATCAAGTTAAGGGCTTGGGTTCTATTTCTGTAATGCACATCGTAGAAAGAGAGACCCAACACCCACAGGTTTCCCTCTGCTAGGTTCTCTGACACATACATACAAACACACTCAAACACACATAGAAACAGGCAGAAAAAACACAGAGAGAAATAAATGTAAAACCTTAAGCAAAGTAAGTCTTCTTCTTGCAAGAAGTCAATAACATAAGAGAAGACAAAGTGGAAAAGTCAATAAACCAAATAGAGTACAGACCTACATTATTTAGTGTGTTAACAGCAGTGGCTATGAACCCTCGTATCCCTCTCACTTCCTTATATTCTTTGTGGTTGCTAGTCTCTCTATTTTTCCCTTAGCAAAGATATCACCCAGGAATGCTCGCAGCGGCAAATAATGAATTCACCATAGTTAAATAGGGGAGGAAGGGAGGCTGCTTTTCCTGGACAGCACAGGTCTGGATATTGTGAGTTGGCAAGCTTGCACTACCATTCTCACCCTTTGATTTTTCCTGTCCACAATTTAAAGAATGTGGTGGTCTCTATTTTGTATTGTTTTTCTTCTAGTAAGGAAAGAACAGTGGACAAAACAGAATGGAAAATCTTCTTTTGGATCCATTTGCTTTCTATTTTAGAAAATAGTGCCTCTTTAAGGACATTTCTATGAATCTTATTGTTGAGACTCATGTACCACAGTTTGCCCATGATACAAGCTGGAAGGGAGCAGTCATAATCTTTCTTTTAGCTTTAATGACATAGGAAGGCAAGAGAAAGAATGGTATATCTTCCCCGCCTTACTGTGACTCAAAGTAGAACTCGAGTAGTCTTCCACCACGTGCTGCAAAGGCCTCCCACAACTGTTAGCATCTCTATAGTTCCTTCAGTACTTTTTTTGCTCAATTCAATGACCAGTTTCTTTTAACTCCAGTAATAGGATTGCTTTCTTTCTCTTTTTCTGACCTCTAGAGCCTCTTTCATTGATTTCTTTGAAATTCATGTCCCTTCAAGTATCCAGGAGGGTACATTCCCAAGAGGATACATGAGAACCTCCTTATTCTCATGTTCTTCCTTGTTTCTGTACCTAAGACTAGAGAGTCCTAGGAAAGCGAAGTTACACAGCAAGTTAGTGAGCTAAAATCCCACTCTGTTCCTCTCAACTACCAGGTCTAGTTTTCCCACAGTATTAATAAATACTGTTTTCACAATCATATACAATGGGAATTTGACACTGTATAAAACAAAGATATACAAAATTTTAACCACTCAATCATTTTCTCAATGTCAGTCATTTACATTTCAGAGAACATTAGCAGTTGATTAGAGAACGTTAGCAGTTGATTAGCCATATGTGGGGCATCAATTCACCCACAATAGCAACAGTGTGCTTGCAGAGTATGTGGGACAATACAGAAGCCAGACCAAAAGCGACAGACAAGAAAGAGAGAAACTTTGCTCTGATACAGTTTATGTAGGAAACATGGAACACATGCATTTCCTTTTCTTCAGCCATCAGCTATTTATTAAAAGACTTATTCTCAGGGAACTCTCTTAGGCACTCAAGGTTTATTAAAGGAGGAATAAGATTTTTGTTAGCACTGGCAAGTGATGTCAACATTAACGTTATATGTCCCAGATATACATGCAATGAGAAATTCAGTTAACACTCTTCCACTGCTTTTTAAATGATGCAAGATTTGAAATGAATGTCTGTCTGTGTGTGTGTGTGTCCGTGTGTGTGTCCGTGTGTGTGTATGTGTGTGTGTGTGTGTGTGTGTGCGCACTCAGAGGATATACATCTTAATTTGGGAACTACAGTAATTCATATGCTTATTTTAATTTATAACATATTCCTTTTGGATGGCTTGCAATGTAGTTGGGTTTTAAAATAAGTCTAGATGTAAGTCTACATTTATTGGATTGAATTCTAACAACTTTGACTCCCTCCACCTTTATTCCTTTGCTTTATTGAATTTAACTTGAATGAAATCTTTTATTTGTCTAAGTCTATTTCTGTCTAGTAAGGAAGTTGAAATTGATCATGCCTTGACTTTGTGGGCCAGCAGAGAACCATGACATTCCAGGGTATTGATTTTGTGGTGTTAAAGGGTGACAGATCCAGTGTTAGAGTGCCAGGAGAGAATTGGGTTTCGGATTGTACACCATAAGCAATCTTGGCTTTTGCTGAGGCATGACTAGCTTTTTAAAGCAATGGATACAATTGCAATACTTACATAGTTTGTATTGCATATGCTTAGAAATATTAATTTCAGCCAAAATTGTGTAAAAACATTTTTGAAATAAAATGTTGCATGTGCAATGTGAATCTTCTTTATATGTGTTCAGCTTGGAACATATGTTTGTGTGTGTGTGTGTGTATCCTGAATATATATTTTATGTTAAAAACATTGGGTAATTCTTTCAATCAACATGGCTGATTCTTCCCAAAGCACGTTACTACATATGGACATTGCTTGGAAATGACAAGTCTTGTTAGTTCTCACACCATTCATCCTTACATATATTACTTTGATGTTAGTATCTGCTGTTGATTCCCTCATTTGGGTACCACAGGATATAAGTGTATGATATCATACATTTCAGAAAGGCCAGAAGTCTACAAACTTGGTGATTTTTGTTGTCAATGTAGTTGTTGCTTTCTGGGTCATAAAATAATGACAAGTTAAATTATGATGGCTGCTGTAATCTTGAACCTAGAAAAGACAACCACGGTCATCTTTCATTGTCCCATTTTCCCATCAGGATTTGCTTTTATAAATGCAATGACCTTTAGTGAATGCATTGAAAATAACATTTTGATTATATGATAATTGCTTAGAACCTCTACTGAGCTAAGTCCAAGAGTATCTTTCAAACTAATCAGAAATGCATGTGATTCATGGACTTTAGCCAATCCATCATAGTCATCCTTCAATTTTTTCCACATATTCATCCAAGTTCTCATTCTTGCCTTAGATTCTGACCTGCAAAGAAGAATAGAATGCATTTTATAATCTATGTTTGTTCTGTTTCCTAACAACATTAGTATTTTGCTTAAGCAGATTTACTAGGAAATGACAGCTTTGAAAAATTGGACATAGGAGCTGCTGGAAGGATTTCAGTACTAAGCAATTTAAACAGTGCAAAAGGGAAAATGAAATATCAGTGTGTTTTAAAGATGACAGTTCTGTCAAAGATCCTTTTTCACTCCTTGGCTTAAAACAAATGGAGTAAATCAAGATGGTATCTGTTCAAAATGAGCATGCATCCTCACCAAGAAAGCCCTTCTTCCTAGGTACATGTGTTCAGATGCAGGGGAGATTGTTATCCTCTTGGTTAGGTTTTTGTTTTGGTGAATTTTGAGGTCTTGGGATTTTATAAGAATAGAGTATCCTTGAGAGGAGAGGAAAACACATTATACTTATGCCTCTTAATATATATTATGAGCACATATCAATATTTGTAAATATAAGTATTACTGTGATATGAAGTGTGTGTGTCCTCATGCATGCTTGTGTGTTTGTATGTGTGTCCACGTGTATGTGTGTGTGTGTTTGTTTAAAGGCATGGAAGATGAAGACAGATGGAGGGATGGAGAGAAAGAAGGAGAGAGTAAGAGATCTTTTCTTGTAAGAGAGTAAAGCAAGAAGATCATAAGGTTGAAGTTAGCCTGGGGGGCATAGTGAGGTCACGTATAAAACAAAGCAAAAAATAAAACAATAATAGCAAGCTTTAAAAAAAAAATCTATGTTTAGATTTCAAACTGCTTAAGGGTATATTAAAAAGTATGGATCTTTAAAAACATTTTTTTTTTTTTGAGTTGGAAAGGCAGAGCAAGTGTGACAATAGCTGCCTTTAAGCAAAAATTCCGCAGCAACTGGAGAGGCAGTGGAGTGTAGAGTGCATAAGAGTACAGAGATTAGAGGAGACTTCCTGGGCTTAAAATTCCACTGCTGCCATGCTTTGGGTCTGCAGTGTGGCCAAGTTATTTTCTCAGCGCTGAGTCCTTTCTTTGTTCTTTGTGATTGCTGATAGTATCTGTTTCCTACCGACCTTGTTCATTGGCCTGGCATTCTGGAAACACCCAGCAGAATGCTAGTTTTTTTTTTTTTTTTTTTTTTTTTTTTTTTTTTTTTTTTTTTTTTTTTTATCACCAATTCAAAACTCTTTACAAGTGAGAAGGCCAAGAATGGCCGCAGAAACTTTATGAATTGATTCAGAGCAGCAAATAAATCTTCACAAAATCTTCAGAGTTTCTGTAAAATCGTTTCTTCCAGGAAAGTTATACATGAGTGTTGGCCAATGTAATTTTTTATAGAAGCAGTTGATTATAATTGAATACAGGATATACATATTCAGCAATGGATTTTAGGTATTCTACTAGAATATCTAAAAATATCTAGAAATTCTGGATCTAAATTCCACAGGCAATGAATGGGGATATTTAACGTTCGTAGGCTATCCCCAGATTTTCTGTTAAAGAGAGGTGTCCTGTAAATGCTTATATATTTTAATTATTGCTTCTTTCCACTCAAAGTAACAGTTGGTATGGCCATCATATTAACTTTCTGAAATGGCTTTCATTTAATTCTTTGTTCAGTTGTGGGCATAATTTGCCCCGTATTAAAAAGGTACCCCATAATATAACTTTATCTTCATTTTAACTTAACATGTTCCATGATTGATTTACCATGACATGCACTAAAAGCATCCTCATATGTGATTTATTTATACATTTTACCTCGTTTCAGAGTTCTTCAGCATTTCCTATTAATAGGATTGTCATTTTTATGTATGTATGGATTCTTGGTATAGTTTGGCTTTGAGCCATAATGTTATCTATCCTTTTAACTCTTTGGAAACGTTGGCTTATCTTCATTGCATTAGTGCAGGCTCAATTTTGTTTCAAGTCCTAGATGACAAAGGTCACTTCATTAGGCCCCTCAATTGCCTTACTTCCCTGCAGTCTTCAAGTATCTTATACTAAGCATCATAAAAAAAAAAAAATGTTCTGCTTCCATTAACAAAAACTGAGCAGGGAAGAAAAAGCCAATTATTTGCAGCACATAAAATCCTTATGATAATTTGGTAGACTTTAATTAAACTAATACATCACACTGCACTTATAAAGACAAAGGAGAAAAAAAAAGAAAAGCACGTAATCCTTTTTTTCCTGTTGAGACACACCATATTGCTTTGTGATTAAGTGCTTTAAGCATTGTGACCTATTTTAAAATCTAAGATTTACAGTCCTTTTTATACAATATTAAACATATTAAAAATCCGATGCAATATTGATTAGAACCATGCCCTCTACAAAAGCTTGAAATGAAGCTATATTAGAGCTTGACTTAAAAGTAATTCATATTACTTTCTAATGATTTTTAAACTCTTCAAAATAAAAATTCTAAAGAGCCATCCAAACACAGACCTATCTCTTATCACAAAGAATGCTGTTTTGCCGTTTTACATTTATTTTATGTTTTGCATTGCAGTCTTTTGGATAAGCCTGCTGGCGTTATTAGCATTAAGTCTACTGTAAATCATAAGAATTCTTTATATCACAACTAGGGTTACTGGGATTAGAGACATTTGGTTTTTAGTTGAACAACCTCATTCTGCGATCTTTAGCTTTTCCTAGATGTAGTTTTATAACTTAAGCGGAAATAAACACTTACCTGGAGGTGAGGATTGGTCACAAGGATGACTAGGGGTTCTTGGTATGTTTGTTAGTGTGTGTAGTATCTGTGCAGGAAGTGTGTTCATGCAAAAGAGTGCATATGCAAAAGACAGAGTGTTCTGCTCTATCACGTTTTGCCATAGTTCCTTGATAGAGGGTTTCACACTGAACCTGGATAGAGGTCTTGATGGCCAAGAGTGATTCTCTGGTCTCTGTCCCCACTATACCACCATACTGGGCTGTAAACACAGCCACAGGCATTGCCCAGCTTTTCACAAACATTTGGGGATTTAAACTCTGGTTCTCCGGCTTGGGCAGCAAGCACCATTACCACTAATGAATCTCCCAAACCCTGAAGGCATTCAGTTTGAATCCTAAATCTTCAATGTTTTATTGAGTTGACATTGGCACCTCTCTGGACTTCAATAATTGTCACTGGTAAAATGTGTCATCTAGTAAAAGAAAAACAGCATCTTTATCTTTGAGATTACATTTCTTTTATATATTTCTTATTGCTATAGTGTATCTCTGTATACTGAAAGTACTATTTAAATCCATGCATGTATTGATATGCATATATTAAGTCAAGGTCTTATTACGTAGGAAAGTATTTATTGAAGACTCTTGTAATTTTTAATTGCAATAAGGCATAGATTTTTGAGACTGGTAAACCACAAGCCAAATTAAAATAGAATCATACTCAATTTTTACCCACTAAACAGACCACATAACTGGTGTGCAAAATTTTACATTTTGAGCCAACATTTTCTGTAACCTCAAAGCTGGCTGGTTAGCTTTAGTTTTCTTCTGAAAACACAACGTTTTCAAGCTACAGTGTTATCTTGTGTTTCCTTTGTTTTCTCGTTTCTGGGTCAGACTCGTGGTTGACTAGGACTCCCCAAGCATCTCACCATTTTTCCAGACAGTGTAGTTCCTGTGGCATTTGAGGACAGTAGAGCTTCCTCTTGCCATCTTCTCATGAGTGTCTCTTCCTTTTTTTTTTGAGTTATCGTTGCTTTAGCACACAAAGATCAGCTTGCGCTGCTGTTGTGTCCAAGGGCTACCAGTACTGTTGGTATGAAGAGGATAATGCTGATAGTATAAGCTGGTATCATTTTACTTTTTATCAGGAGCTTCAAGAATACCATGAGATTTTGAATACATTCGTATTAAATTTTAATCCCATGCAAATGACACTGTAAAGCGGTGATCCCTCCTATCATAATTTTAGTTATATCGTGCTTAGCAGTAGTGGAATTAATCTCTATCACTTCGGGATTCACAACTTTTTTTCTTTGAAATTGTTATTAAAATTTATAATTCAAAGAAAATGAACTAAATGGGAAATACTTGAATATTATAGTAAAATAGAAACGAATTTTGCATCACTTTTGCTTTTCCTTAGCAAGTAGTTTAACTGCATGCTTTATCTCTAGAGTTCTTGACATGTTGTCTATATATGATGTTCAGGAGGCTAGGCTTTAGTTTCTCACTGCCTGTGACTTCATCTCTTATCTTCCTTACCAATTGCTTTTCTCCAAGGCAATTCTTTCCCTATCCTTGGGCTCCTAGCTGAGTCAAGTTTGAGGTTAGTCATTCAACAAGCTCCTTTCCCACTGCCCTCGCCAGTCCTCTTCTGATGGTTTGGGTCTCTCAGAAGCTCAAGCACTTGGTTTTCATCTTTGTCTCTTTTTGGTTGCAAAAGCATTCATATTTATGTTTCTGTGGCTTTCTTTAAAAGATTTTTTTTTGAAAAGAAGTTCCCTCTGAATTGGACTGGTTTCTTGGGATGCTATCTATTTCTTTCTATGTTTGTACCAGACTGGACTTTATAGCCTTAGGCATTGTTGCTGACACTGAAATTCTACAATTCTAATACGAAGCCAAGTCAGTCAATATTGATTGTTTGACTCTCCAACCCAAGGAATTCTTTTATTAGGCTCCAAGTCATTCACACTCTGAAACCAAGAGCAAGCAATTTCAGGTGGGGAATGGGTATATATTACTATGGCATTTCCTTTTTTGGTTGATTCAGTAATTAATAGTAAAAAAAAAAAAGAAAAGAAAAGACTTTTGTTCCTTAGCAATGTCAAAACAATACAGACAAATGTGACTTTGTGTTTATATGTGTGCACATGCCTCACACATGTAAATGAACTAATAATGATTAGTATGATAAACACATAAACTTCGGGAAGTCAGCATAACATATTCTTTTATAGTAGTTTAGGAAGTATAAATTTTTGCTTATTATTTATTAAACCATGCCACAGTGGAGGCATTTATGATTGTAACACATTTGTCTATTTTTTTAAAAATCAGAATTAAACAGTAATTTATGTGCAAACAGTGTAGTGAAAATGGATTTGACTAGGAGTTCCAAATCCTGATTTAGGTTCCCGAGTTTATCCGTATACAGTTTTATATAAGAATATATCTGTCTCTTGGCTCCACTTTCTTCAACATGAAGTGATCAGAGTTCAGATTGCTGCTTCAGAAAGGCATTGTAAGGTTAAATTGTATTTTAATAAACATTCTTGTGAAGAAAAATGCCTTTCTTCATATTTTTGGAGGTTCGTAAAAGAATATATGATATATACGTTACATGATACAGGATCTTTCATAAGGAAATAAGTCAAGGAAACAGAGAGACATTTTTATGGTTAGCTTTTACAAGTGGAGAACCATTGCGAAGCATGCTGGAACAGGGCGTCTGAAGCAACGGTTATGCACAGATGGGAACATAGCATGGCCAGTTTGTGTAAATGCACGTGTGACCCTGTTTTGCCATAGATAAGGAAATTCTTTTCCTACAGGTATACACATTTCAGCTCCACAAGTCTTTCAAGAGGTAACGGATGACTTATTTCAGGGAGAAAAGTTAAAGGATGGTGAGGGACCCTCTGCTGCTTCTTTTGCTCAACTGTCCTTAGTGTGCCTTGTGTTGGGGTCCTAGATGCCAGCTCCATCCGTTCTTAATGGGTGCCACAGTCCCTAATCACCATCACTGTTGACAGTTTTTGTAATTATTTATATAGATCATAAGACAAGATCAAATTACTACCAAGAATTACCTATTTATTTATTTATTTATTTATTTATTTATTTATTTAAGATTTCTGTCTCTTCCCCACCGCTGCCTATAGTCCTTCAACTATCTAAATCCTATGTTTGGTGTGTTTCTTCTTTTCCAATTAAAGTAGGTTTTACTATTCAAACATATAATAAACTTCCTGTTTTAAGGGGCTGTGCTTCTTCTTTACCATGCCGGAAATTAAATTCCTTATTGGTCAGTCATGTTCTCAAATATTAGTAACAACCTCAGTTTCTAGATTGCAGAAATTAGAATGAACGTATTCTTTGTGTTTTGGAATACAGTCTGCCTTTTATGAGGTGCCTCTCATTTTTTCCTCGATTTGAACATCACTCAAGGAAAAATAATGCATATTCATAGAGTTATTTTACATGTTGCCAATTATATGCAAGCACATTCAACAGACACGTGCACTTAATCTTCTCCAATTACATAGGCACATGATTAGAATTGAGGCATACCTAATGAAAATAAGTAGAAAAATACATACATATTCTTTCACAGAGTATATATGTGTATTCACACACACACACACACACACATATATATTCTTATGTGTGGAGTTCTGCATTTTCTTATACCTAGATCTGCGTCCTCTTGCTAGTCTCTGAGTACTTCAGTTTCCCTCTCCTGGCACTTGTCGCTATTGTCCAGGGAGCACAAGAAGAGGGAGAGAGTCAGTTGTGGAACTCAACTACTTTCCAATAACTTCTGTAAATTACGTTCCTTGATTAGTTAATTGGTCTTTTAGTTAGGAAATGAAAGGCTTGAGATGTAGTGATAGTCTCATAGAAAAGGGTGTGTGTGTGTGTGACTTGTTGCCTGCGTGATAGAAATGAATTGAGGTGTGAGGTTGGAAGATGAAGACACAGACCAAGAATCTACAACTTTACCTGAACTGGACCTGACTGAAAGATTGGTCGGGTCTGATTTATTGACGCCTATCTCCTTAGTTGTGGTGATCTGAAAATTACTTCCAGGGCCATTCTAATTAGGTGTTTCAAATCAAAGCAAACACATCCTGGTAACATACATTTCTATTCCGATCCACACCAACACAGTTTTGAGAATTGTGATTCCTAAATGATTCTCTGTGGGCTCAATGAATGATTTGAAATTTGATATACATTTTTGCTCCAAAACAGTAATTTTGAATCATGAAGAACCTGTCTTTCCTGACTCTAGTGAAAGGTGAATAATAGTGTACAGTTGTGCTTTTCCGTGCATCTCAATCTAACACCACGAGCAGCTCCTCACAGCTAGTTAAACAGTGGAACAGTTCTGAGTAGCATTTTAATAAGGGGATATCATTACCTTACATGACAGGATGGTGCATTTATTATTTAAATGTCTTATATTCCTGGATATGATTATAAGTGGAAAGTATAAGTCAGCTTTAAAAATAAAACATTAAACATTTTGACTCTTCGGATTTTTATTTTTTAAATGTTTCATTTATTCACTCATTTCTTAAAAGCTTTGCAGAAAACTTTGCATAGCTCATACCTTTAGAGGAAAATAAATTACTTCCACATGGAAAAGAGAAAAAAGAAGCTTAATGATATTTTTGTATTTTCAGACTAAACTTAAATATAAAAATTGGAGACAATGATGTACTGGCAAAGTATATATATTTTGCTACCATTCAGAAGAGCTGTGTTCTAAAATCAAAAGTTATACAACAAATAATGTAAAGCAAGGATGTCCACACAATTTTAAAATTTCAAAATTGCATGCATGGTATCAGGGAATAACAGATAATTTGATTTGCTTAATTATCAATTCCCAAAAATACATTCGTTCATTAACACAATTTATTACCTACCAATCATGTGCAGATTCAGGAAAAGAACACATAAAGTGAACATGAAGTTTACCCTCAGGGATGACAATGTAGACTTGAATATGATAGAAAAATTAAATGAATAACTGCAAAACGGTTAAATGTGTCATAAGCACTATGTATGCATGTCATACATGTGGACAACACAGAAGAGTCAGATGGAATATTTTTCATGCTTGATGCTTATGTGATGGGTGCAGGTTAATTTGAAAATAGAATATAAAATGAAATATTCCAACTATCTTGAGTAAAAAAGCCTGAATTAAACGTGTTCTGATAGGAATCCTGTGAAACAAGATATTTTATATCTGATGTAATTTTACGATTCAGATCGTATTTACTGGTGACATGATTATGCAATAGATCAAAGCCTAAAAATTTATTAACTTTTAGACTTAGTAGAGAAAAATAATTTTCCTAATAGATAATATTTAATAAGCAATTATGACATTTTTAAAGCTGCTTTCACGTATATAGCTAATAAGGATAACTCACTACAGAGCATTTCTCAGAGGTAAGCCTTCCGCTCCAATAATTAACTTTCAAATTAGTCATTTGATTATACTCTCCACTTTTATACATAAGTCAGTAAGCATTCAGGGGGAAACAACAGCTACTTCTTTCCGGTTTGTGTTTGCATGCAGGTATGTTGTGACCTTGGAATTTAAATTGAAGATTTTCGTCTCTTTATCCTGATTCTTAAGCACTTTGAGTCATGAACTTCATTCATCGGTTTACGTGCTGAAAATGACATGATCCTTTTTGCAATTTTCAGGCTTACTAAGGATTTTACTGTCATCATTTGTAACATCAAACAAAGAAAATGCTTTGTGTTATTTCTTGCATAGAAAGCAAAAAAAAAATAGCCCATTGATTGGTCTCAAGTTCAGAATAATACTTAACACCATTTAAAGCTTACATTAGCTCCAAAATATTTTGAAGGCGTATGCATCGCCACTTCTACTTCTGCAAATTAGATCCAAAGGCATGGAGCACAGCTTGACAGCAGTCATGACTTTGAAGCAGAGAGTCATTCGTGTTTACCAGAGATCAGCAGTCCATTTTTGCATCGCATGTAAATTGCTAGGCTTCTATGGAGAGAGAGTGAGCTATCTCATGATTTCATTTGGAGACCAAAGCTACTTGGAGTGTGTGAACGTTTAGATCTAGCTCCCATCCCTGACACTTCATGGATGTGTAAGTTAAAAAGCATCTGCAGCATAATTGCCATATCACTCTATTCCGATTACAGAATACAGATTCTGCACTCTCCATCTTCCCTCCCGTTGACATTTCATAGCCTTGAAAGGCCTGAACCCTGAAACACAATTAACTCAATGATTCTTATACCAATCAAACACTTCTTGTCAGGGATAGCATCCTTGGGACTCGCCAGCTCTATTGATTTAGGTGCCCCCAGGGTTGTTAATTGTAGTGAGAACTGCTATGTCTCTGTGACTTCTGAAAAAGGCCATGACCAATGCAAGCACATCTTTAAAAAGGAAAGAATACCATTAGTTGAGACGGGCAGTTCAAGCTTTGCAGCTAGGCTGGCAAAATCCTACTCACATCCCTGTAAAGCAGACATATATGTTTGTATTTTTTATAGGTGGATACAGTGCAGACCACGAACCCACCTGGCCACATTGAGGAATCGTGTAAAATCAATGTATGTGCCCGTAAGTGAAATACATGTTAAGTTCCAACTCAATATGTTGGATACTAATAGACTTGGAAATTGTAGAAAGAAATTGATTCCTAAGGGGCAAGATCACCAGCTCATTAAAGTGAAGTCCTGATTTTGAAGAACACAAACACACACACACACACACACACAGAAAATCTGCTAAAAGAAATCAAACTGTACTTTGCAAACATGACTGAAAACAATAAAGGTCTGAATATGGACTTAAACAGGGTTGTGAGAGAGGTTTTGCAATTTTTTCAATCGCATGGTGGAGAGACTCAGATGTCGTCAAACTCAGGAGTGTGAAAAGAAGATCAGGAAGTCTTTTTTCTTCACTTGCAGTTGAATGGACTCAAGAGTGGCCATATCCATCTCCTCCTGTTTCGCCTTCATAATGTGGAGACTACTAAAAGATGTTTCATTTGCCTTGCTTGAACTCCTTGGATGCATTATGTAGAAATCATCAGGGCCTGTGCTAGATCAACAAAGAAGTGGAAGTTATACCTCAGGACTTAATTCTAAAACTTAGACAATGTAATACTGTTTAATAAGGCTATTTAATGATGATGAAGAAGTACCATTGTCAATCAGGGAAAGTGAGGAACTGGGGATTTGAGAGAAAATGCAATTTAGGTCATTCTGGTACCCACTGAACAAGATTTATGAGGTTGTAGAAACAGATGACAGATCATACCATATTATTTTTTTTCCACAAGTTCCCAATGAGTTTAGGATGATTAGCCACATAAGTGTTCAAGGAATACAGGGCCATTATGTCAATATCCCAGAAACTGGCCTTTTAAACTTGTAGTCCTAGTCATTCATGTGTGTAGAGGAAAGCCTTTTAATATAAAAACATACAAGGATGAGCTGCATGCAAGAAGCTCTTTTGCATTATTGTTACTTCATCACTGGAAGACACTGTATAAATCTACAGCCTAATTTTCTTAGCATTGTGAATGTAGATTTGTGTGTGTGGAAGGAGATAAAATTTAAGCAGGTACATTTCCACTTTGGTCTGTGACTTAGAATGACAAGAGGTAGCATCAACTGTCCTAAACGTTTTCATCTGCTACTACTAACGATTATTATTCACAAAGCAAGTGTTTCTAAAATAGGATGACTACTGCAGAATTTCCCCAATTAAATATGATATTTGATGTGATTGAGCCATTTATACTAAGATGGTACTGATGTCTGATAATAATGAGTAGAGCTCATGTGAAATTAGTGTGCAGACAGTTGGAAATGCATTTCATACTCCTTCAGGCTGTTTCCTTCCGTGACAGGACGCGAATGAATCATGGATGCTAATATAGCAGGGAGTACAGAAATTTTTGTTTCTCAATTATAGTTTTTTATTCTGTCAGTAGGTTATGCACATTTATCCTTTCCATTTGTTCAACCTAAAATATGTAACAAATAATTTATGTTAAATAAATCAAGTAATATATATTTGAAACAAATGAACATATGTTTTGTAGTCACCATGTGCCATAAAAATTTTGAAACTACTGTCCTTTAGTATTTTTATTCATTTCTCCTTATATTGCTGATTAATTTTATAGTTGAATTTTTACCTCTTCTTTCTATGTGACAATCAATTGCAACTGATTCTCTTATCTATAATGTTATGGGGAGGTTGTCTTTATTTATGCTATTATAATAAACTATAAACCAAACTGTATGATTCTATTGTATTCAATATTTTGTGACCAATACAATAAATGAAAACTACTTAATCAGATGCCTATGATTCTTATGTCAATAGTCCTGAAAAGCACATTGATACATACAACATGTTCAGCTTATTGGTCTTTAGAGGAGAGTAAAGAGCTTAGACCCTGAAGATTTAAGATTTTTTTATATTTTTGATTAGAGTATAATGACATTATATTCCCCCTCACTTTGTCCCTTCAACATGTCCCTTGTAACCTCCACCGCATTCCTCCCATGTTTTCCTCACCCCTGTGTCTCCCTTTCTAATTGATAGCCTTTTTTTCTTTGATTATCCTTGTTACTTGTAANCATAAAAACATCCTGTTTAGTCTGTTTTTGTTATTTGTGTGTGTCTTCTCAGGACTGAATCTTTGTACTGTATAACCAATGAAGGCATGCATCCTTGAGGGACACTAGTTGTCCCTTTCTTAGCAGTCATTAGTTGTCTATAGTTCTTTGTTTCGTGGTAGGATTCCATGAGGTTTTGCCCCTTCTAACATAAGGTGTCTATTGATATGGACATTGTTTAGGCCTTGTTTATGAAGCCATTTTTAGGAGATAGTCTCATAGCCAACTTTCTGTTCTTATAGATCTTACAATCTTTATACCCTCTTGTCTGCTACGTTCTTTGAACATTAGTTGTTTCATAGATGTGTCGGTTGGGACTGAGTTTCACGTAATCCATCCATCTATGCAGTATAAGGAAACTGCCCTGAAAATTTGAAAATCTATGTTTGATTTTGCTAGTGATTCTGCCAAATCTGAGAAACTCTGCTTTGACATTCAAATTCATATAGGCTTTTGACTGATACCATCAATAGATTAATTTTAACTTTAATTTCTATAATTTTATAACTTACAGGTTTTATAAACTGATACTTCCTACTGATACCATAACTAATAAAGAATGATCTTTGGTATAAAGAGAGTCATATGTAGTCTTCCACTTTATGACCAAGAATACACCCCCCCAACTTTAAGACCAAGGTAATAAATTTACAGTTGTTGCTGCTGAGTTCTTGATTTAATCAAAAGGAAACATGCTATTGCATTAAATAATTATTTTTTGGGATCAATAGATTCCCTCTAATTCAACTGAGGCAAGTAACACCCAAGTACAAAATCATTTCCTTTACAACAGAGAAAGCCATTTTGTTCTGCCTAGAGTTGAATGCAGGCACTGGCAGAATGTAAGAGAGAGAGAACCAGTTTTTCTTGCTCTTTACCCCCTAAGGATTGATCTGCACATAAAGGTCTCCATGACTTCAAAGGCATTTCTGGACTTGGATCAGGCTGGTTGAGTTCAGAGGAGAGGCAGACACTAGCTAGCCCCTGATGTTTATTGCTGTGGGCTCTTTCATCTAATGGTAATTCTTTGCTTAGAGGAAGCAACCACAGACAGAGGAGTCTTGTGACTGTTAAAACTTCAAGATTAATGTTTAGTTGCAAAGCACCTTACACAGAAAACAATCCTTTCCTTTTACTTTCCTGCTACCACCCAACCATTGAAGTTCCAGGACACCATAGGAAAGAAAATGAAAACAGAGCTAGTATAGATGTCATGTTTTGTTTTTTTTTTTTTATTACTGTGCGCTGACTTGTAAAGCAGTACTGCTTTCACAATCATAGAGATGGCAGGGCTCACAGCTTCTCTCTTTTGCAGAGAATTAGCCAATTGCACACCTTTTTTTTTCCAATTTAGCTTAATTTCAAATCAATTATTTGTACAATTCATATAGACAATAAAATTTAACCTATCACATTAGTTGATTTCACAAGATTAGCAGTTGGGGGGGGACGTTGCAGATGCCCTCTCTGCCTCCAGCTTCTGAGCATCTCCTATGCCACTTTCTAAGAATTTTAGAGCTTCTTCTCTTTGCTCTCTTTTGCTCATTGAAGGGCGTTGTGTAAATGCCGGGGCAGCTGGGAATGAGAATCATCTCAAAAGCTGCATGCAGATCAGATTTTCACATGAATAAAAATTTCACTAAAGTAAAATTAGAAAACATTAAATTAAGGATTATAATGCTGGCTTTTCATCTTAGCTTTTATTTTTCTTTAAAGAATTTGATGCTGCTTAGTTGACAACCGAATGGATATTAGTATTTTTCAGATTACTTTTGAAACAGACGTTACTAAAAGTCACCTCCATCCTGGCGATGTATTAATGACTCTGTTTATTTTTACCAACCTCCTAATGAAGACACTAGTATTGTCATTATACCTATCATAGGGCTCGGAAAATAAGACAGTTTCACTTGCCATGTAGAGGTAAAAAACTAGCAGGAGATAGAGCTGGGCTGTATTTCTACTCTGACTTAATGGGTCACACTCTGGGTCTCAAGGCTTTAAGGCCCCCACATACTGTAAAACAATGATATGAGTTTGTTGAGTTGTGTTGGGGTGTAGAGATGAATTTTTGGTTCCTTAGATCACAGATCTATCAGCATGAGATGGAGTCAAGCTGCCTGACTTTGACTTAAACAGAATTCTGAGGTTCTAGCATACAGAAATATTTGTTAAAGATAGACTCCGATGTAAATGATCTGCTTTAAATACTGTAGACAGGAAAGAAGGGAAATTCTTTTCCAATTTGCTTGCTTTGTGGGCTAAACATATGTGACTATAAATATGTAGCTTTACATTGAAACATTTTAAAATGCAGGTTTTGCTTCCAGAATCAGGGCGGACTGGAGAAAATGATAACTGTATTCCATAAGGAAGTAGAGTTCACAGGGCAATGGGGAATCTGTGCAGGCACTTGCAGTGCTGCACACACAGTGGCTCAGAGGTCAGTGAAGTCAGAGAGCCTCGGTTTGAAACATTGCTTCCCAACTGACTATTTGCACAAATCCACCCCTCTCCTTCCATTTACTCATAAACAACATTACAAAGGTAACAATACTGGGTCATAAATTAACGATGATTACTGTAGGCCACACACACACATACACACACACACACACAAACATGTGCCATATTATGAACTAATTCAAGGTTTTCAATCATTCATTTTCTTATCAGTGCTTTTATAATTGATGTCAGAATGTGTTAGAGTGGGTATGGCAGGTATTTATGAGTCAAGAAAGAGCTAATATCATTCTCAAAAAGGCAGATGAAAACTCCTAGAGCAACTCAGCAGGGCCAGGCAGATTGAGGTTTTCCGGGAAAATTTATCAGTTTCTGGTGTGCTGACCTTGAGCTCTGTGAGCTATGGTTTTTGCAAGCACAGACAAGTTAGACTGAAATGGGGAAGCAGGGATCAAGACTTTGTCTAAGCCAAAGATGGATGTTTTCAAAAAGAATGTTTGAAGACCCTCTTACCTGCAGGCACAAGGGCATAGACTTTCCTACTGATATCACTATCATAAAATGATAAATTATTTACAAAGTATAATAAAAACTAACGGTACAGAGGTTTACACCACCACTAAACAAGTGTGTTACTTTTGAAAATGTCCAAGAAATATCTATTTTATTAAAAGGATTTTATTTTGAAAAGTATTAAGGACCAAATGTCCTGCATTTATTAGATGATAGGGTTTGAACACACAAAATAGAAACAAAATACATGCTTGTGCCATTGAATTGGAATTGAAGGTCCATGATTACTTGAGCTCTGGAGAGGATAAAACAAATTCCACGACCTTCATGTTCACCTATTTAAAACCCCTTCTTCAATAACGTAAGATGATTAGTAGCTCTACCTGGAAATGCTGACCTCAGTCATGGTGCTGTAGTAGTCTTGAAGCACATCACATCACTTGTGAAAACAGGAGAAGATGCTATTTTGAGTTCATGTCGCCGTTCAGGAGTGGAGTGTTTGAAAAGAAACAAGGCCAACTCAGGAATTTTATTAGACTGCAAGCTTGAGAAATTTTTGCTCTTTCAGTGATAGAGCTGGACCCTGTGTGTTTTATGGACATCCACAGCAGCATAACAACAGATCCTAAGTTGTTTTCTGTGGATTTTTATTGGGGAATTTTCATTACTGTGATTTAAAGGAATCACCTATTACTTCTGTCCTCAGATGTTAAGGGTTAAAATCTATTTTCCCATTTTGAGACCGACCCAAGCGCTCTTACAACTACAGTTCAGCCGATTTTCTAATTGCTGCTGCCCAACTGTGTTGGTGAAAAGTCTGCCCTTGTGGGATCTAAGTGGGTTCCAGGCCTCTGATCTATCTTCTTTCCTGTGTGTCTAGCTGTTAAAGGGAAGTCAGTACAGGCTTTTTTCTCCCATGTGTGTCACACTCATGAAAGACACAGACATTTGGGACGTGTATGCTGGAAACATCAGAAACTGAATTCCTCCTGATAAAGCATTTCAAATGGGCACAGTTAGGATACAAGAACTTTCTGGTGACTTAATAGTAAATAAAACTTATGACTTTTTGAACTGAAAGTTGACTGTGATAGTCATGTTACGGAAACAAATGTGTGCAAGAAGAACATTTAAAATATTAAGGAAATAAATCCAGTGAATAACATGGACCTTTTAACAAAAATCTTTTGCTGAGAACTTACAGAAATATCTTACTTTTCACCCTGAGAAGTTGTTACAATTGTTCATAAGGAGAACTTCCAATTAGTCCTCCATATAGAGAGACTGTATTCAAATGAATACCAAGATATGTACCAACACAGGGTCTTTCTTGTCTTCTAGAAGCACAGTTTTAATGTAGAGGAAAAATGCAGTCTATATCTTGCAGTTCGGCTCTGTAATCATAGGTTGCTGCTCTCTGAGATTAACATTTGGGCTAAAGAGCGTGATTAGAGGATTTCAAATTAGTGGTTACCAAGTTGAAACGACACAAAAGTTAAAACAAAGTAATACAGCAATCTATTTTGTGCAATATATTTCTCCTATTTAATTAGCAGACTAATTAGCATGATGTTTCATGTTGTGACCTAAGCCATTGAACCCTCAAGAGGTTTAATAAAGACAATGAACAACAACAAAAAAATTACACTTCAAGGTGTTGATGAATATGTCACGATGTCACCAGAATTAAAAATAATTCTTTTTAAAATCCAAGAATGCCCACCACTTTTTCCTTGGACCCAGACCCAACATTGCAAAGAAGCCTCTTTTGCAATGTGACATGCGCATGCAGGAATGAAAGGGTGTGAACTAACTCTCTGAGCTGTAGTCAAATGAACCCCATTTTAAATTCTAAGTGACCACAAACCAATGCCTGGAGCATTCTCTTAGATAAAAAGATATGACTCTTGCTGTTTTGAGAGCAAACATGAAAGACAGGTATGAAGATAATCAGATTTTTGAATATATAATGTGATTCACCGGATTCTATTAAGAGTCATTGAAATGATTTACAAAGGGCGGCACTCTGGAAAGTCTAACAGCTCTGCCTTTGGACAGGCTTGAGGGAAGAATATGGCATAGAAATAATTTACCCTGTATGTGACATGAAAGGGTCTCTCATCCTCTCTTTTCTCCCCTTTGAGGGTGTTTTCAGGTGGTGTGCATTTGTCTCTATTACACGGAATGGATGTATCTGCCAATCCTCATGGTCTTATGCCAGAAGAGTGGCTCTGGTTTTTCACAGCAGACAGTGACCTTGGTAGATTTCCTTTTGAGCACTAAAATGCAGCAAATATTATTGAAGGTTTACACTTCTCATGATCAAATCCATGAAAGAAAAGAAAATATTTTGCTATTATGTATTGAAATTTATTCCCAGGAACTATGTATTTGTAGGAGGCTACAATTGTTGTTGGCAAAACAGTACCAGGGCTTTTAATAAGAAGAACTTATTTAAGGTTCCTCTCATTTTTCCCTTATCTATTTCTTTGACCCATATATATTTGACCCATATACTCACATGATCCAACATTTGTTTAGTAGAAATTATCAGAGGTCATAATAATTATTGAAATAGAAATATTATGGATCATTAACTGATGGCATACAGTCAACCAAAGTTTCTATTTTGAGACTATAAATCTATTTGACTGATGATATAAAATTTATTCAGGAAATATTTGGGCTGGGACAAACACAAAGATACACACATATATATGTTGTAATAGGAGCGGCCGGGCTGTGTCCCCAGCACCCCGGCTGCCTGCTAGCTCATGCCCAAAATAACAACACACAAATTGTATTCTTTTAAACACTGCATGCCCATTATATCTAGCCTCTTCTTGGCTAACTCTCGCACCTAGACTAGCCCATTTCTAATAATGTATGTAAGCACCCCAAGGTGCGCTTACCGGGAAGATTCTAGCCTATGTCCATCCTGAGTCGGAGCTTCATCGCATGTGTCTCTGAGAGCAGAGCTATCTCGCATCTGTCTGAGGAGTCTTACCTCACTTCCTCTTCCTCCTGTTTACTCCTCCCACCTATGTTTTAACCTATCAGGGCAAGCAGTTTCTTTATTTAATTAACCAATGAAATCAACAGATTGATATATGACACTCCCACATCATATATATGTATATGTACATTTGTACACAAATGTATATGAAATTATTTGAAAATAAATACTTGTGATATTTCTCAGATCATATTTGAACTGAAGTCACTAAGAGCTTGCTTCATTGCCTGGGGACATATGTTTGATTTTGGTTTTCACAGTTTGCTCTCCCTTGTTGGTTCTTGAAACATTATGGTTCATAGAGCTATTGAAGCTAATGAAGATTCCCTGTCTCCCCAGTTTGAATGAGTTTCATATTATACTTATATACAAAAAAATAAATGTGTGTGTATGTGTGTGTGTGTGTGTGTGTGTGTGTGTATGTGTGTGTGTGTGGTCTTTTGTGAGACTCTGTAGCTCTAGCCTGGAACTCACTATGTGACCTAGGCTGTCCTGGAACTCATTACAATTCTCTTGCCTCAGCCTCTCCAGTGCTAGGTTACAAGCCTAAGTCATCAAGCACAGCTGTAACTTAAAGACATAATTGGTTCTGGGGATGAAGCTCAGTTGGTAGATTGTCCGGTTAGCATACTAAAGTTCTGGGTTTGATTCCTTACCTACAAAACCAGAGCTGCAACATACAGGCAAAGTATCCAGTACCTGCCCAAGGTTTGACCTAGAATATCAGGAGATTAGAGTTGTCCTGGTCCTCAACCAGCTACTGGCATACTCGTTCTGTGACAAATTCAGTCTCAATGCTTCAAAACAAAAAACAAAAGGACATAATTTATAAATTGAACAAGGAAGAGTTTAGTGTATTGATTGTAGATCAGTCTTCGAGCAACCTTAACCAAATCATTCAATTCCACTTGTGTTTAAATGAAGATGATAATACACTCATTGTATTATGAAAAATGTGGTTCATAACATTTATATGTATTCATATATGATATATCTACAACTACCTGCCACATCTTAATCAACTGTAAACGAAAACTGCCTTTAAGAAAGGTTCAGTCAAATGACATAAGGTCCAATCAACTACTTCCAATGAGTTAAGTTTCTGATGAGGTCTGAATGTAATACATAATGTTTTCAGTCATATATTACGTACTTGTAAGTGCTATTTGATATAAAGACAAGTCTGTAATAAAAATAAATCACACACATTTATACACACAAAAGCCTGTTAATACATCTGTCTATCTGTCCATTCAACAATCTGTCTGCCTATCTATCTATCTATCTATCTATCTATCTATCTATCTATCTATCTTTCTATCTATCCATCCATCTATCCATCTATCTATCCATGCATTCATCTACCTACCAATTACCCACCCACCCACTCACCCACCCATATGTCCTTCCCACATCCATTTTTGTTTTATTTGTCAGACAGTCTGTTTGTAGCCAAGGCTGGCTTTAAACCACAGAAATCCTTTGGCCTCAGACTTCTGTAAACTAGGATTGTAGGCATGAGTAACCTTAGCCAGGTTTATGTTTAACGAAGGTCTTACCTTAATTATAAGCTAGACTGAGATTCCAATAATAGATTGTAACTAGAATGTTAGGGCAAAACCCTGGCAGCAAGGATGGGCTGAGACGTGGATGTGTAAATCAAGTAAGCCCTTTCCTCCCCTAACATGCTCTTACCCATGTTGTTCATCATGGCAACAGAGAAATAGGACGTGCTGTGTTTAACAACGTTTTTTCCTTCATTGGTTTCAGGAACTGAGAGCTGATTTTAGAGCCATTTGTTGGTTTAGACTTTATAACCTTAATAAATGAGCTTGCTGTTTTGCATCGCTTCAAAGGGGTGTTTTAGAATTGTTTGGAGCATACAAATGTGTTTATAAAACATGGTAATTTTTGTAAATGAGAACATAATAAAAATGATGATCAATGCATTACTCTGAGCTGCTTCCACAAGGATTTCTGAGTTTAGAAACTATTCATTAAAACAAATAGCAAGAAAATATGCAACAGTTTTACAGTTTTCATTATTTATTTTTTAATAGTATGTAAGAGGATAATTAGGTAAATTTATATCCTCATCTCCACTTTGTTCTTTCTTTGTTTTATTAGCATATATATATGTTAGCATATATTAGCACATATATATGTTAGCATATATATTAGCACATATATGTATATATATATATACTTTTAAGTAGTGAAACATTTCTATTTTTTGTGCTTTAAAAAGGATCTCACTATGTAGACTGGGGTGATCATGTGCATCTCCTGTGCTAAGATTAAAGGCATGTGTCAGCACGTCAGGTCAGGATGTGACACACTTTTAAACAGGAAATTCTTTCTCCAACCATTGAATCCTAATTACCATACTATTTTGCTTAATTGTGAGAATTGGGAATAGGTATTTTTTAATATCTTTAAGTATATTGTTACAATTTTTCCTATTAACTTGTTTCATTAATATTTGCTGCAGTTGGATATTTAGGTTGACTGCATTTCATGTGGATGGTTTTGGTATCCCTCAGCAGTCAATTTACTTGCTTTTGAGTGTGCCTTTAAACTGAATTACTGTAATAACGGAATAGACACCTCCCTAGTTACTATGCAACCTAGTATATTATATGAATATGTATGTTCAAAAAAAGCATAATATTTTTATGTACTGGTATTTTATGTGTCTGATCAAGAGGATGAAATTGGAATTAGACTGGAAGAACTTAATTAAAATAATTTTTATGTTGTGGACATTTATTTTCAGCAATTCAGATATGAAAACAAAGCTCATCAACTCTGCCCTATATCTCCTAGATCTTTTAAGGAGGAAACAGTTCATTTCAGAAATACTTAGACCTGGCTCATTTCTAATAAACCACAAATACATATGTCTGAACTCCTGTTTCTCTGGGTCTAATCTCTCTCACATCTGTACTTTCATATTTCCTTAACTCGATGTCCTAGTCTTTATCATGATTTCCAAGGGTAATTTCTCACTTTAGAGTTTGCTGACAGGTAACTCTATGTAATGAATAATAGTTGCAAATTTTATTATTGTTAGTGTGTTCGCACCTGCACCAATACACTGTGTATGAGCGTTTAATCATGAATTATGTACATGTGGAGGTTAGAGGACAACTCTATGATGTCAGTGGATTGAGGGAGCTGAACTCAATCAAACTGATGCAGCAAGTGCTTTTAACCACTGAGCCATTTCACAGGCCCCATGCCAGATCATTTTTAAACCACACTTTAATCTAATCCTGCAATTCTTTTCCCTTTTCAACTAGACTAGAGTAAACGATACCACTGTGATTTTTTTGTTAAACATTCTCCAGTTTAACAAATTGTTAATCTTAAATTGTAAGCAACTTTATTTGTGTGGTTTTATAGACCACTAGGACTTTTAAGTTTTGTTGATGTATATTATTTGGGTGTAAGTATATGCATAATTTATTTCATTAACATACTTCCTAACAATGTAACTACCCATATTATTAATATTTACTGTTCCTCCATTGTCAGTCTTGTTGTGTTCTTTTTTGATAGGTGTCCACAAAGCAGTGGTTGAATCCATTTTATCCTATAAATGGAATTTTTGTGTTTTTCTAGGATACTCGAGAGAGTCTATAATGTCATCCATCCAATAAACATTTATTGAATTGCTACAGTATATTATTATGTATATTCCATTCCCAGGAATTATTAAATGCTGGATAACGGCTGCATGAGCTAACATTGCTAACGTTCTTCTGTGATATCAGAATCTACTATTTGAAGAAATTCAGTTGTGGGAAAATAAATGTATGTTACCTAGATGTAACAAATACAGAATCTGAATAGTCAGACTCCTGCTGAAAGTACAAGTATGTTTCAAGAGTTAAGACATTATATTCTATGTTAAGGTAATTCAACTTGATTTGCGGAGAAATTGAAGTCAGGTCTCTAAACACAGAAGGGTAGAAGTCTTGGATTGTTGGCATAACAGGGAAAGAAATGTGGATGAAGGACACAAATATCCCTTAAGAAATTTTGTTTAAATGCTTTGCTGGAACATATTTTCTTCTAGAGTCTCAACTTCAGTGGCCACATTTTATGTAGCAAAAGAAGTAATGGAGGCAACCTGGAGCCATTTGTAGACACCAGTGCACTGTACTTCTCTGGTGGTTTATCATATTACTACAAGAGCATCTATAATTATCAGCAGCAAAGCAAGAAAACTACGTGTACCCATGATTCAAAAATACACAGAGATGGATCCATTCTTTTAACAGAGTTCAGTTTTACTTGTAACAGTACAGAAGAACTATGTGGCATATAGGAGGCAGAAAAAAAACCCCATGATTTTATTGTAAACCCCCCAACATTCTAATGCAGAAGAACCAAAGAGACTGTGGCGCTAAACTGTAATCTCAAGGAAGCCATGCCCACATGGCTGTGTTGGGATCATGGGTGAGGAATGCAGAAAGTCCATGGTATTCCTTCTTTAACATCATCTAGACTTATTGTGTAGCCTATAAACTGATTTTTCTGGTTATCTTCAGATCTCCATTTCTTTGATTTTAATACTATGGCATATTATTAAATGTTTTTTGAAATTTATGATTAAATTTGTCCATTGTGGATGAAAACTTTCTGCAACAAATAATATGACTCCTTTCTTTGCTTCCCATTTTTTAAGACAATGTCTTTCTCTGTCAGGTAGGCTGGCCTTGAATTCACCCCATAGCTTTGACTGGCCTCAAACTCAAAATATACCCCAACTATGTGCCTTTGCCTTGTGAGGGTTTGGATTAAAGGAAAGTCCTTCCATGCCATGCTTAGATATGTTTTTCACAGTATTTCATTTTATAGGAAATGCTGCTTTCTTTAAAAAAAATGAATAGTAGCTCTTAAAATCTTCTTTGTAGGAAGACAGGAAAGACAGCTTAATGACAGGGAAATCTGAAGTATCATGAATATGGAAGACATAGTCTGGATAGCTACTTTTTGTAGACCTTTCTCTCTCTCTCTCTGTTCACATTTAATTCCAATTAGAACCTGTGCTGCTGGACTCAATCCTTTCTTTCTGTCTGGGTGTTTTCTGTCTCATCTTTGGCTTGCAACTAAAGACATTCAGCTCCAACCTATCCCATAGTAAGCAAGGGGTTGTCTAACATTTCAAAATTTAGAACCACTTGTCTTTAAATAATGATTAATTCATGGTACATAACTGGTTAAATTTTCCAAGAAAGATTTCCTATAATGTCTTGCTGTTTTTATTTCATGAAGTCCATAGGTTGTACCTACTGTATTTCCCAAGGGACTTCATAGGAGGTGCTGGAGATAAATACATACAGTCTTTAGATACTATTTATAATTTGACTTATGGCTTATCATATAATTTATGCCAAATGAAAATATAAGTCACATTCAGCATATTTTCTGGTAAATACTGTACATTTATTTGGAGCTTTGATCCTTGATTATTTTCAAAGGAATACCATCATATTTTCAGTATTGTTCTTGCCCATGTGAGACAATTGCATTTAATGTCTATTCATTAAAATGATTGGAAGACTTTATTTTTAACTTTTACTTACAAGTCAAATTTTCTTATTAATATTAAGATGGGATATTATGCCAATACATGTACTTTAAGTTTTTTTAGTGCTTTATGAGTTACAGCTATATCTTCCATTGTTACTACAGTAAAGACTATTGGGAGTGTCAATGTCAGTTCTTTAATTCTTGAGCTGACTTGAATAAAATATCAAGCAAAAGAGTATAAGTAACTATAAGGAAGCTGACTTATTTGGAATAGACCCATATATGAAAATATATCTACTTACTTATATATCTGCAGTGCGGATTCTTCATATTATTGCTTCATATATATGTTTATTTAGCTGTAAATATTCTGAAGATGCTCAGAGGGCTATACTTACTCATTAAAATAATATCTATTGTAACCCTAGTACTGTGCTTGGATCTGGGAATATAGATGTTAAAAACATACTTCCTATTCTCCTAGGGATTTTTAGAGAAAAAGAAGGATGTTGTGTATTGAGAGCTGGGGAGAAAGGGATAGTAAAGAAAGTGAGGACACTTGGGCAAAAGTTTAATAATATAAAAAAAAAGCTTCTTGGACTTTAAAGAAAATGTCCTCAAGTTAAGTTATAAAGAAAATACATTTCATTTCAATGAGAAATCATGAGCAAAGTCTAGATGTTTATCATTTGTTAAGTAAGAGGTATATAATCTCTATAAGACGTGCAGTGCGAGGTGAGACTACATGTGAACTGGAAAGAGTAAATGTTCTCAATTTTGAATTTTGACTTTCAAAGCCAGCAGTTTAGTTTTATTCTATAAGCACTTGAACTCAGCTGTAAGTTCTATAGCAGGCCATCATAGGATAAATATTTTAAGAACATCGTTCTCATCAGAGTGGAAGGAAGTTCATAGTAAGTTCACTGAAGAAAGTGATTCTTTTCAGGGAAGTGGAGAATCAGATGGAGTCTGAGCATGTATTCTGATGGTATGCACATTCACACTGACCTTGGATATAGATTGTGAGGGCATGGACATGTCGATATATGATATTTTTATAACTGAGTGGATATTGTAGAAGAAAGGAGAGAAAACTGGAACTGAAATTTGCTTCAAATCTTAGGTTCAATTCTTTTAATAAGAAAGTGAAAGTTGAAATGCAGGATATAATGATTAGGAGAGAGAATTGCAGGGCCATGTGTGTTTACCAACAGATGAGAGGAGAGGGAGAGAATACAAGGAAACAATAATACAAGAGCTCCATGGTGACACACACCTTGGCTCCCAGCACTTCACTTAGGAGACAGTGGCAGGTGGGTCTTTCTGACTTCGAGGCCAGCCTGCTCTACAAAGTGAGCTCCAGGACAGCCATAGATACAAAGAAAAACCCTGTCTATTAAAACATAATAATAATAATAATAATAATAATAATAATAATAATACAATAGAAATAGAAAAGGGTGACTACTTATTTTAATAAACCACAAAATGATGATGTAAAATTCAAATCAGTAAATTTTAAAATTTAAAGTGACCAAAAGAAAGAAGTCATTTTAGTGAGAATGGATATATCAATAAGAACAATAAAAATATCAACTGTATAGCAAAAGCTGTAACCCTAGGCACTAAAATGTCAAATAAAGGTATTGTGATTATTTTTTTTTTTGATTTGGAGATTTTTTAATGACTGCTTCTATTTCCTTAGAGGTTATCTGTCTATTTAAATTGTTTATTTGATCTTTATTTAATATTGGTAGGTGGTTATCTATCAAGAAATCTGTCCACTTCTTTTAGATTTTCCAGTTTTGTGGAGTACATGATTTTCAAGTATGACCTAATGATTATCTGCATTTCTTCACAGTTTGGTGTTATCCCCCCCCTTTTGTTTCTGATTTTGTTATTTGAATATTTTTTTCTCTGCCTTTTAATTAGTCTGGATAAGGGTTTATCTATTTTGCTGATTCTCTCGAAGAAACAACTGTTTTAATGATTCTTATTGATTCTTTGTATTGTTCTCTTTGGTTCTATCTTGTTGATTTCATCCCTGAGTTTGATTATTTCATGTTGTCTACTCCTCTTAGGCATGTCTGCTTTTTTTTTTTTTTTTTTTTTTGGATGTAGAGCTCAGATGGACTGTTTAGTCACTAGTATGAGATCTCTCCAAATTCTTTATGAAGCCACTTAGTTCGAGGAACTTTCCTCTTAGTAACACTTTCATTGTGCCCCATAAGTTTGGGCATTTTCTACATTCATTTTCATCAAATTCTACGAAGTATTTAATTTCTTTATTTCTTCCTTGACCCTGTGGTAATTCAGTAGAATTTCCATGAGTTTGAAGGCTTTTTGTTATGACACATTTAAAGCAATAGAAATCAAATTTGTAACTTAAAATGTTAAAGTGAAGTCATCTTTGTGAACCATTTTTTTAAATTAGGGTTATTATTACTGGAATGAAATACCATGACTAAAGGCATGTTGGGGAGGAAAGGTTTACACTTCTGTATCACTGTTCATCACTGAAGGAAGTCAGGACAGGAACTTAGATAAAAAATGGCAGGTTCCTGGAGGCAGGAGGTAACGCATAGGCCGTGAAGCAGTGTTGTTTACTGATTTACTCCTCATAACTCCCTCAGCCTGCTTTCTTATAGAACCTAGAGATGGCTCCACCCACACTGGGCTGGGTTCTCCTCCACCAATCACTAAATAAGAATATCATTCACCAATTAAGGAAATGCCCCACAGCTAGATTTAGGGATCCATTATCTCAGCTGAGTTCCTTCCTTTACATACAACTAGCAACACAGACGTGAAATTGAATCCACCAAGAAGACACTGAAGTGAGTTCCCAGGAAAGAGAAAGATTTGCTTCACTTTAGAAGGCACACAAGTAAATATGGAGTAAACTCTTGCAAACACCACTGCCTAAATGACTGTAATCTACTTTTACCAATTTGTGTAATAACTATGCCTTTTATACAGAAAATTCTGAATTTTCTTATTGCCAACTTTTTGTTTAAAGGCTATATTGAATGACAGATCTATGAGACTAAAATCATAGATAAAATGTAATTTTCTCAAAGGAAGCCACACAGTGCCTTAAATGAAAAGACAAGAATCAAAGTCTAAGTGCAAAAGTGAACTAAGGCTGACTGGTGGTGGCGCATGCCTTCAATCCCTGCACTCAGGAGGCAGAGGCCGGCGGATCTCTGAGTTGGAGGCCAGCCTCGTTTACAAGAGCTAGTTTCAGGACAGGTATTAATACAGAGGAACTCTGTCTTGAAAAGAAAAAAGTGAACTGGGTGTCTCCAGCTTAAATGTGAGGGAACCAGGAACCATGTCTGAGAATATTAAGTAACTTGTCTGAATTCAGAATTCAGTTAGGAATGTATGTGAATCTATAGTAAAGCCCAATCACAACATTAAAAACAGAAAATTGATGTATGAGAAAATGGTAGCTTATCCGGGATAGGATTTTAAAGAGATTCATTAGTATTGTTACCAGGACTAATGGTAGCATAAGGAAGGAATATATAATGATGCTCAGTCTTGGCAAAGGTAAAACAAAATGCCAGCAAGTTCTCTGGGATAAAGCATTCAAGATTCTCCCATGGTGAACAGTGAAGTGCAAATGAGCAAAGAATCAGATAAATACAGGGACACAGAGGAGGGACAGGGTAGGGTTCACAGCTGATGACCTGAAAGTTCTCAATAGAAGGTGGACTCCAATGTGAAAAGTGAAGGCAGTGAGAATGTGGGTGGGCACCGAAGGCTGGTGTGCTGGGAGCAGCTGATGTGTGGAAAGGCGAGACCTGCCAAGTAGGAATGAGTAACCCTTCTGCCGAGCAGCTCTGGGTTCAGCTGACATGGGGAATCGTAAGATTGTAGCAGAGTCAATCAGCATGGTTATTCAATTTTCTCAGGAATTCTTGGCAGCATGGGGGGGGGGAAGAGGAGAGCGCACAGATGGCAGGACTGATTTGGTAATAGGATTGGAAAGACAGCTGTGAAGAAGGTCAAAGCCTGGAAGAAATCAATTGCACCCATGAAAGTGTGCGGAAAATAGGTATGGGGGAGGGGGTGAAAATTGAAGGAAGATTGAAGTTGTGCAAGGGGGGGGGGGAACTGTAGGCTGAGAAACCCTGTAGAGGTCATCAGCTTCCGGTGCTTAAGAAGAGGTTTTGTTGGGTCAATGGTGCAGGTAACCTTACAGAAGAATGCCACCTTATTACACAAGAGCACAGTTCTTTGCAGATGAGTGTACATTGTCAAGGTTCAATGGTCATTAAAAACTACTGAAGAAGCAAATTAAAAGAATTTTCAAGTTAAATAGAGAAACAAAGCATTGAACAAAGTTAAATTAAACAAAGCATCCAAGTCATCTAAAACAGCAAGGAGTCAGAGAAGAGAAAATAGCAGCCCACTGTCAAATTACTCAAGAGAGTCAATGACAGATGAAGCCTTGCTGCATGACAAGCTTGAGGAGAGCACCAAAGACTATAGAATGTTCCAGAGAATGCCCACTTTCCTTTTTACACTGAAGCAGTGTCATTAATGATAATATCACATCAAACATGTGCATGGAACAAAATGTCTCCTACACACAGGATTTCAGTTTGTTGTTGACCCGTGACATGTTCTGGTCATTGATTTTTTTTTCCTGTTTACCGGGTCATGCCAATTTACAACTAAACCTAGAGTACCTTGATGTGTTTTAAATCACGAGCGTCTCTGACCTCCTCTAGTAATTACCCTGTATTTCTAATGTTCTCTATCACTTCTTGGGCAAGTGTTGCCACCATGGTTATTTTCCAAGTACTTGGATCTTAGGGTCTCCCTAATCTACCTCAATGGGACTTTTGTCCTTGCTCTACTACTGACAAGAGTCTTAGCACAGTCACCAAATCTCCATTTTCTGAAGCCAGAAGTCAGTTTATTTTTTTTTTTTTTTGCCCCCAATGTTAATAATTGAATGGTTGTTTACTTCTCCCTGGAACATTTCCATCTTTAGATGATGTCTTAGCTTTTCTATTTTGCAGCTAAACCGTATTATTTTTCTTTGTTGTCTTATTAGAAGCCTATGTTATGATGTGACCTCAATATTTTAATTTTATGTATTATCTACTAGGCTTCTCTTCTGTACTCTGCACAATATGACTTATCTGCTTGGCTTCTCTGGGGGTATGGATGTTTCTGGTCCCAGATTTTATTTGACTTTTTTCAACCATTAGCTCTGGACAAGGGTGACTTAATTAATCTTGGGCGCTTTCCTTATCTCTAAATTGAGGAGAATAATAGGAAGTACTTAGTAATGTTTTGTGAGAGGATTAAATAAGTGGAATCATGAAAATATTTAGAAACGTGCTTGGTATATTCAGTAACTAAGAAGTATTTATATCACAAGCATAGCAGGATGAAATCAGAAACAGTGATAATTCTTTTAAATTCTCTATTTTGCTTGAGGGTACTACCAACATACACATTGAAAGTTAATATCTTCTGCATGGTAATGAATATGGACATTTCATTCCCAAAGTCTTATGCTTATAGTATTTGGAAATGAACCTTTGGGAGATAATTAGAGTTAAATGAGTTTGTGTGCTTAGGATAGCCATGATTGCATGATTGGTTTTGCAAGAAAGGAAAGACATCTGAGCTAGCAGGTATGTTCTGTCTCACCATATGAGGTTGTCCACCATGCAATGATGCAGCAAGAAGGCTCTATCTAGATACAGTCCATTAATACTGAGTCACTCGATCTATAAATTAAGCAAATCTATATTCTCTAAAATTATGTGGTCCGTGGCATTCAGTTTTGATAAGAGAAAATAGGCTAAGTCTTACTAGTTTGCTCTTCTTTGAACTTTTCTCATACGCATGAGCAGTATTAACATTTACCTAGTTTGTACAGGATAAGAGCACATCATAATAGAGACTCAAGTCTATATTATGCTACTCTAAGACACCAGTAATTTGTACTCATATCAAAAATCTATACCATGCCTGACCATTTTTTATACATCCTTTCCTAATTCAATGTCACTCCTATAACCCTACTGCACATTCTTCATGGAGTGACCTCTCTAAAGTGTAAATGAAAACACATCCTTCCACTCTAAAATTTCCAGTGACTTTTATAGTTGTGTAAGAATGAAGTCCAGTCTCATAAAGTAATCTACAGCACGAACTGAATATGTAGCAGCAGACTGCTTCTTTACCCGCCACGTCTTTAATTCCACCAGTGTTTATGAAATCAAAGCTATTTTTTTGTGTGTGCCACTCAAAATGCCACAAGCTTTTCCATGTCAAAGTCTTCGAACTTGTTATTTTTTCCTTGTGGAACCCTCTCCCCCCTCACATCTTTAGACTGCTTCTTTCTGTCACGCAAACCTCATGCTCAGAACCAAGCCCTCATTGCAGCTTTCTAGCTGTTTCATCATTCTCCGCTGCTTTCCCGTTTCTCTAGCTTTCATTAAGATTCACAGCCTCTGCCCCTACCCAAGTCTTCCCATAATGTTAGAATTTCACTCTTTTACCCATTTATTTGTCTTTTGGTTACTAGATTTCCACAGAATTATCTCTGTATGTATTTGGCCAGGTGATGAAATAGTCAGTGATTTATTAATGTCTGATAAACAATTCAGCATTGTGTTATGGTCAGCATCTCCAGCTACCCTCTTCACATGTGTAAGAGTCAATGTGAAAGAAGGACTATTCAATTTCCACGTCTTTTGAACGATTATATTTTTTGAAAGTTATTCTTTTGGCACAAGTAAAAGCTCTAAAGCAACAGTTAAAATGGTGTGAAGATTGCCTTTAAGCTCAAAAATACTTCACTTGAACCATTGTCTAACTAATGAGGTTAATGAATTAGAAGAATCTAATTTCATCAATGGTTCCTAAAGGATTAGGCAATGAAATTCAAGCAAATGTAAGACACTGCATTTTTACACTTCCTTTCCTTTTGAGCAAAGAGAAAAGCAAAGAGCATGTTTCTCACTTATTCTGAAGTAGTGATACAGATTTACTTGTACATCTTCATATGGCAATGTCACTTGTCTTATGACTGACTTTGACCATAAAGGCATGCTCACCAATTACTGTTTAAAGGTAGTAGCAACAGAAAGTAAAATATAAAAGTATAAATTAACATCAACCACAAAGTTTCTTTCACAAAGTAGGTTAGAACCTTCAGCATAAAGATAATATGTTCCCAGTGCCCCTGCTACCCATTGCTGTCTCTAAAGAACTGAGAGTGAAATGTGTCTACTATGTATAACCCTAAACCACAACTGTCCATTTCTTGGTTGTGCATGCTATTTTAAAGATTCTCTGCTGCAGAATATTCAGATTAAAAATTGCACTAGCAAGCTGAAGTTATCACATGTCTCTATCAGCATCTATTTGTAAAAATGGAAATTTGGTAGCACAGGTACACTTTCAAAATTCAGTTGACATTTGAAGGGTCTGGGACAGTGTCTTTCTGCTCTTAAATATTTGTACATTCCAGAATGAGGCTCTTGACTAGAGCTTCTGTTCAGGGAGGCTGCAACAAGTGCGCTCTCAACCCAGTCCTTTTATTGCCAGGAAACAATGGGCTCTCTTGTGAGTCAAGGGTGACTTTTTTTAAGCAGCAGGGAGAGGTGGGCTTTTAAACACATCCCTGTTCATCGACAGACAACTAGGACTAAAAAAAATGTACTCAGGCTATGAAATAGATTCAGATTTTTAGTATGTAGTGAACGAACATCCTAAAAAATGAGATAAATGTAAATGATCTGGGACGCTAATAACTAGTAAATTTCAAAATTCTAGACAACCAACTGTAATGTATTTTCTGGGTTAATATATACACTAGTTTTCCTTATGTATTTGGTACGATGTTGAATGTATTAGTTCCAAAAGATAAAAAATGTTTTCAGGGTAGCTTGCTCATCTCCCCCACTTTCTCTCTGATTTTCTTTCAGTATAACAGAAACAATCGCTAAAAGAACACCATTTGGCCAATTTCCATCTGGCAGTCCTTCCCTCTCATTTTCGCTGGAAAGTGTGGAGTCTGCTTGCTAATGCTATTTCTGAGCAAACCCAACTATCAGTTCAACACCCTTCTTCCTCATTTCTAATATAAGCAGTTACCTCTTGGCAGCAGGGACAAGGGGGATAACTGTGGGCTTTAACTGTGTGGAATTAGACAAAAACAAATCATAGAAATATGGGCTGGCTAATTTCTAGTAATCTTTTGAGTGCTTTAGCATACAAATGTGCCATGTGGAAAGTTCAGTCTGTGTAGAAGAATCTAGCATTTTATACACACATAATTAGAAAATTGTCAAGACATATGCTGCTTTTACAAACGTTTTTGTAGTTATTGCTTTGTGGATGATACCAAAAATTATCATGGTGCTGAATTATGAAAAACCTCTTGACTTCGAGGTCTTTATCAATGACTAATTGCTGCTATTTGTAACCCACTTTACAAGCAAATAAAGCCCCCATCTGGTAATGCTGTTAACAGCTCTATAATAAAATACCGATTGAACTTCTAAAAGAAAATATGTAATTATGAAATATTCATATTTGTGCCACTATTGAAAAGCTTACAAATGTATCTGGCAAAACAAAGTTTTTCATTCCTCTTTTTATTCTATAGTAATCCTATAACCTTCTAAAGACTCAAATTAGATTAATGATGCAAAGATATTTCCATACATACTATATAAAACAGAAAATTTAGACTGTTATTTGCATAAATCAAGATAAAAACCCCTCATAATGAGTTATTGGGATAGAATTTGCAAATTCTTTCTCTTTACACTCAGTTTCCAAGGTTGTCCACAGTAAAAATTTTTAATTAATTTATAATAATCAGCTTCTTCCACGGAGAGAGAGAGAGAGAGAGAGAGAGAGAGAGAGAGAGAGAGGCAAGAAGCACTTTCTAATGTTATCTTCAACCTTATTTTGAAAGAGCTTTCTCCCCTTCCTCCCTCTCTCCCTCCCTCCCTCCCTACATCCTTTCCTTCTTTGCTTTTTTCTTCCTGCATTGCCCTTTATTCTTTGTGACAAAGTCACATGGAGCCCAGGCTGGCTTTAAACTCCTGATTCTTCCGCCTCACCTGACAACATGCTGGTTTAACAGATGTGAGCTACCCACCACACCTGGCTTTATTTTGAAACTTCTAAAACTGAGCAAGAATCTTCCCGAGAGTCAGTGACCAAATGTGAGAAATTTCTGTTCTATCTTGAAGTCCTGTAATGAAGAGTTAAAAGAACTGGACTGTGAAATGTTTTGTGAAAGCCAAGTCCCTCACTGGGATGTAGACACAACTATCATCACCCAGGCTTGCGAAGTAGAAAAACATTTGCTCACCTGAGTGCCCAAGGAAAGGCATCAGGAAGCCTTGCTCTAGTCCTTCTTCCTCCTGAACCAAAGCCCATGAAAGGCTCACTAACCAGCTACTGTTGCAAAGCCTGGGGTTTAGGACAGTTTATGTTTGGCCCCTTAGTGTGAAGATCTCTAGTCGCCTGCTTGCTTTCTGCATTTGACACCCAGAGGGCCACAGGAGAACGGGTTGGCCTGATAGATATTTTATTTAAGACAGTTCCCTCTAACTGTCCCTGTGCCTTTCCTTACTTGTGGATGAGCTCTCACTCCTTTTGGTGTTGCTTACAACGGGAATTCTCCTTTTCCTCTTACTTTTTCCTTTGTTCTTTAGTGTGCAGCTGAACCAGGTGTGCTTAAGATTGAGAGTAATTTGTTGTTATTATTATTATTACTATTTAATATTGCTTATGTTCTATTTAGTAATCTCCTTTCATGGCACTTTTTAATTAAAAATGCAATTTAAAATATTTGTTTACAAAAACCTAAAATACTTTACACCCAAGTCAGAGTCAGATCTCCGTTTGTTGCTTCAATGACAAGGGTTAACCTCTCCTGATGGTTATTTGAATCTAAAATTAATTAACTATGTATGTCTATTTCACTGTTAGGCTCATATGCTCTGAAGAACCTATTTCTTTAACTCTGCTATGATAATCATTATAGGCACTGCTTATATGGCAGCTAAATGAATGAAACTGTCAATAAGCGTGAGGTGTAAAACTATGATTTTTTTAAAATAAACTGCTGTATCCAAAGAAGATCTGAGAGTAAAAGATTCCCACTGGTCAGCCTAACAGACCAAATTATGGTAAGACACTCACCTTTAATATCAGCAGCCACACTAGTTACCATAGAAATCGGGTTGTGCATGCCTTTCCTCCCAGTGGTGTACACCTTTTATCCCAGCCCTAGAGAGGAATATAAGATGGGGAGAGATAACTCTCAACGACAGTCTCATTCTGAGATTCCTGGAGGCAGGATCGCCATTTAACACAGAGGTTGAGGTAAGAACCAGTGGCTGGCTGTATTGCTTTTCAGATCTTTAGGTTGAACCCCAATTTCTCTCTCTGAGGTTCTATTAATCATGCATCAGAGGGTGACTGCAGATAAAAGGGACACTTTGGACATATGATACTTTCTGGACATTGTTCTCTTTTTGAATTAGAAATTGAAACAAGATGATTTTGAGCAACATAAAACACTTTGAAGGTCTGTGCAGGTATGTGTATTTCTAAGAGAATTCAATGTAAAAGGGGAAAGATTGAGGCTGGAGAGATGACTCCGCAGTAAAAAAACAGTGTCTGCTCTTCTAGAGGATCCAGGCTTAATTCCCAGCACCCACATGGCTCACAACTGTCTGTGACTCCAGTTCCAGGGGATCTGACAGCTTGACAGAAATGCACATAAAATAAAGTTAGATTTTTTTAAGGCAAAAGATTAAATTTCAGAGGTTTTGTTCTGAGGTCACCAGCCCTTACAGTTTTTAGACCTGTGATGAGGAACAACCCCAGTGGGAGAGCAGTTTGAGGTAAGTGGAAGTCAAGAACTAGGGAAAGACGGAGAGAAAGGTACAAGAGACAAGATGTACTTTTTGGAGGCATATCACTATCACAATGCCCTACTGGCTCCAACCATCCTCTACCTTCCTTGGCCCATTCGCTACTAATTCAATATTGGATTAACCCATTGATGAAGTTACTTCTCTTCTGATCCAGTCACCTCTCAATAAGATGAGAAAGTAGGACCTAAGCCGTCAACATATGAGTCTTTAGGGGTGAGTACTTCAATAAAACAATAAAAGGTCCAATATTCACTCTGCCTAATAATTAATTTAGTATGCATTAGTGTCACAATCTGCACAAAAGTTCTTGGTTTAGCTTATGTTAAACCATTTATACCCACTGTCAAAAAGATACAAAGAACATCATCTTCTTATTTCTTGCCTATACTACTTAAAGTACTTTATTCTTGAGGTGTACACCTCAATTTTAACAGTGAAATGGAAGTTCAATGGCAATATAAGGACACAGGTAATAAAATCTAATGGCTCTGTGTAATGATACACTATTATAGAGCATTTCCCACCATTCATCATTTTCAAATCAAAATGAGATTCAGACATCTGGATATAGTTAAGTGACAAGAGACACTTCAAACCTTCCCCACATGTAGAGAGACTCTACCCTTGTCTGGAGAATGCTTTCTTTGGAATGCCAAATCACCAGCATCTGGTTTGAGTTGGCCAAAAATAAACATTTTACTCAGTTCAATCCAATAGACATTTGTTACAAACCAACTAATTCATGGAGTCTTGATGTAGAACAGTAAATAAGGTCTTGGACATTTCTTTGTGGATCTCATAACCAATATAGAAAGGCAAAGCACCAACAATTACCCATCAAAGTAGCATTTAACAAAAATGTATTAGGGCTTGTTATTTACCTGGCACTGTACTAGATATCGACAAAATACTATAAACATTAAATTGTCTAGCCCTTGATATTGGAAGATTGTAGTGACATTTCATTTGTATTTTAATGAATAAAGACTGCCTGAAGAGGTGAGAGTAAAACATTTCCACTGGTCAGCCTAACAGACCAAATTATGGTAAGACACTCACCTTTAATCCCAGTAGCCATACTAGTTACCATAGAAATCGGGTGTTGCATGCCTTTCCTCCCAGTGGTGTACACCTTTTATCCCAGCCCTAGAGAGGAATATAAGATGGGGGGAGATAAGTCTCAACGACAGTCTCATTCTGAGATTCCTGGAGGCAGGATCACCATTTAACACTGAGGTAGAGGTAAGAACCAGTGGCTGGCTGTTTTGCTTTTCAGATCTTCATGTTGAACCCCAATTTCTCTCTCTGAGTTTGCATCAGAGGGTGACTACAGACAAAAAGGACACTTCAGACATATGATACTTTCTGGATATTGTTCTCTTTTTGAATTAGAAATTGAAACAAGATGATTTTGAGGTCTGTGCAGGCTATAAGATTATCCTTGCAGAAAATATATGTAAGTTTCTGATGACTAAACTGTCTCACAAAGGTAAGACAAAAGTTAGGGGCCTGTTTGAATTGTACGGTAGTCCAGGTTGGGACGTCGAGGCTGGAAGAAGGTGGGTAAATATTCAGAGCTCCTTAAGTCTGCTTAGAACTAGTGACATTTCTCTAGGAAGAGAGTGAGAATGACAGCTAGAACTAATGTTCATATGTGGAACTTACAGAGTAGAATAATTCATGGATGCTTGAGATACAATCTCCAACATAAGGATTTCAGCTCAGTGGAAAAACATAGCAGGATGAAGTGATGTTATGTCATAAGGGACATGTATCATTTCAAGCAAGAATGTGAAGCGAGGAGCTGTTGCTGAATCTTGAATATTTCATTTTATTCTCTCTCCTCTCTCTCTCTCTCTCTCTCTCTCTCTCTCTCTCTCTCTCTCCCTCCCTCTCTCTCTCTCTCTCNCTCTCTCTCTCTCTCTCTCTCTCTCTCTCTCTCTCTCTCTCTCTCTCTCTCTCTCTCTCTCTCTCTCTCTCTCTCTCTCTCTCCCTCTCCCTCCCTCCCTCTTTCTCCCTCTCACCCTCTCAATCTCTCTGATTGTTTGTGTATGTATATAGGTTCAGTTGCATGTGTACAGGCTTACAGTAGAAGTCTTCTTTGATTGTTCCTCTTTTTATTCTTCTTTGAGGCAGGATCTATCATTTTAATCCAGAGCTCCCAGATTATACTATTCTAGCTCAGGGAATCAACTGTGCATTGAGACTACTTCTCCCTGCCCACTAGACATTTATTTAGGTTATTCCTGTGATATCTGGACTCTAGTCCTTGCTGGGAAAGTACTTTACTAACAGAGATATCTTCCTAGCCCCCGAGTTCTCCACATTTCTGAAAAGAAAAGCTTTATAACTGCATTGCCTTAATTGAGATAGAAAAAGAAAAAAAAAGGATTAAGTCAAACATGGTAGGGGCTTAATATTTTGGTCTATACAGTACATGCAATAAGTATGTTTAAGTATTTAGTATAAGACTCTGTAGTTTGAAGACTGTCTTTATTAACTGTAATCTTTACTTATTAATTATTGTGAATTTACAACTGTTTCTTTGTTACCACTTGGTTATTCTTTATAGAGCTTGTCTTTTCTGTGTTTGAGATCAGATCTAGGGTCTGGTTATGCTAAATACTTAAACCATTGAATCTGACCTTCAATTCCTCACACACTTTAAAAATATCAACTGTTAGTGTGAAATTTCAAAATTATATGTGAAATAGTATAACTGTCTTAGAAACTCATTTGGGCTTAATCAAATAACTCTAATTAGCATATAAATTCTTAACTTCATTATGTGGCAACATTTATTCTTCTACTCCTTGTTGAAAGCCATATTTAACAGTGAGTAATAATACAATTCATAATGATAGGCCTCTTTTAAATTATTTTCAGAAATTTAAAGTGTAGAAGAAATGTGCGTTTTAGTACATGAGGTGGCTTTCATTGCATTCAAGCTTTAATGAACATCTAACAGAATGCACAGTCTTCCCATGTTTTAAAAATCTTATTCTCTCATCCTTCCTTTTCCCTCATGTGATAAGGAAAAGGCATCATTCATCTACTGCATTTTCAGAGTCTATTTGGCTACTTGCATTAGTCTTGTTCTTTTAAAAATGGTAGTGAGTAGTAGGTGTGCTGATGAATGTAATTTTTCAACTACATAAACATGCACATATTAAATCTTCTAAGTGTCATAAATATAATCAGGCCTTTAATTAGAAAATGTAGGGAACATAATTCTAAGAATTATGAAGATATATTGAGCTTCCGTTGTTGAACACATCTGGGGAGATGAGTAATTTGATCAGAATATTTGGTTTCTAGCAACTTCCAGCTGAAAGCTTTGCAAATCTATTTTGTCTGAGCCTATAGAGAACCCTTGAAAGTAAATATAGTGCATGATACAAGCAATCTTTAAAAGCAAACACATCTTCCACTCGAGGAAGCAGTCGGACTGTTTTTGGTTTTATTTTATCTTAAAGTAGAGAGTGGTTGATATATGAGCTGTTAAAAACATGTTTTCCAATTTGAGTTAAGTATGTATTTATAACATAAATTTTATGGTGGGGCAACAAAAGGCATGCAGTGAAAATGAACTGCTCATTTTGACAGGTTGCTGTGGGTCTATGGTCTGTACCCTGTCACTTAGATTTTAAATAAACACTGATTGGCCAGTAGCAAGGCAGAAAGTATAGGCAGGGCAACAAAGTAGGAAGTGGAGGTGTGGCAAGAAGAACAAGAGAATTCTGGGAAGAGGAAAGATTCAGTCTGCAGTTGTCACCTTGATAGAGAGGAAGCCAGACATAGAGCAAGCAAGATGTGACTGCCTCACCAAAAAAGGTACCAAGCCATTATTTGTGCTAATATACTTTATAAGACTTAATAAAAAGCCTGAGATACTAGGCCAATCAGTTTATAATTAATGTAGACCCACCTGCCAAATGTAGCAAGTGAGGAGAGCAGGGGCGGTGATATCTTCCCTGCCCACACCACCATACGACCATATGGTAGATGAGGGGTGGGACCAGATCTCCTCAGCTCACATTTTTGGGATCAGTTCACCAGCATCCTTTTCAGTAAGGTCAGCTCATATATCTGACCTTACAAGTGAGGTTCAGGGTCCACTTTCCCAAATACTGCAGCTGACAGCGGGGGGCCAGAGGAGCTTATCTTTCCTACATTGCAGAAGGGTGTGTGTCACACCCTCAGGTCCAGCTCACCATGCCTATGCCAACAGTGTCAGCTCTATTGTGCTGCCCAGGGGAGAAGCAGGGCCCACTTTCCTGACTGCTGCAGCAAGTAATGGAGAAGGTCAGCTCCCTTATTTTTCACAGGAGGGGAGGGGCAATCTCTCCCCGCCAACATGGAGGTTATTCCTTAAGATCTGGGAATGTTGTTCAATGTATGTGCCTAGATTTGTCAATATACAAAGCTGCCATGAAGTTCTGATCCTATCTGTGTACTGTTTGCATATTCATAACAGTGAAGCTGCTTTAATATTATTGTTTTATATCTATAGCTATATCTGCAGGTAACATATTTATATGCAGATAACATTTACAGAAATATGAAAGATAACCCGGAAATATGTACACTAAAGAAGAAAGAAGTCACCATTAAAGACATTTGAAAATATTTTTTTTCATAAGACCTTCAAACTTTCTACAGATTTTAATGTCATACAAAGTCGGTAGTAAAATTTTATTCATTATATGGGATTAAGTTGGATTCACTTACAAGTGATCTTCCTTAATTCTCGGGTCATCAGTGAATTGATTTAAACCATGTTAAGTAAGACAGTGGCTCTCAATTACCTACCTTTTCCTCTCTGAATATCAGGGTGAAATTTTAAACCCCACCTTAGCCTGGGTGACTGTTTTCTCTACCTATTTCCTTTTTTTTATGTAAGTCCTTTTGTATTAGAGCTCTCTGCAACTCATGACCACCACAGCTCCTGATCACCATTCACTGCCTCCTCTGATGCTACCACGGTAGGGGGTGGATTTCAAATACTGGAGCAAACTTTATGGGATTTACAAATTCAAAATATTCCTTAAATTTAGGGAAATGTTCCTAGCTCCTCAAATTTAATTACTAACATAAGAGTAGGAAAATAAGTGAATCGATTTTTTCATAATTTCTATTAAAGCAAATGTGTTAATTAAGAATCATGAATTGAGCATCTGCCTTCCTATATTATGTATGATGTGATGAGAATGTAAAACCAGTGTAAGACCATTCCTATACAAGACGGGTTGGTAGCATAGCTCTTGGAAAATATTAATGAACACAAAATAAATGGTTGATTAATGAAAAAATAAAGACCTATGATAATTAATATGATCAAGAGTAGAAGTATCTATGTTTCTATCTCAGTATAAATCGAAACAAGTAAAATGGCAACGAGCCTCTTACTAAGCTGGAACTTTCAGAAAAGGGGTTTGAAGCAACACACGTGAACTCATTCAGTAAATCAACAAATGTGTATTTAATTTACACAGTTTCTATTTCTCTAATGAGACTCCTGATTCATAATTAAATTGTGGAGATGAATTGCCCTTTAATTCTCTTATAAATATAATTTTGCTTGTCTTAAGTGGGAACTCATGACAAAATGACTTGTACCATTTGGTCACATGAGTTTCATAGCTATTTTAATATGCATTATATATATTTAAAGAAATTTGCAAGATGCCAGGTTCTCTGGAGTTTTTGTGTAACGCTACTCGTGGCATATTTTGCTCTAAAATACATTTCCAGCTCTAAATTCCCTGAAGTGCTTCTCTCCTGCAGTGAAATCCTTTAAAGAGGAATTTAAACTTAAAAGGTACAATTTGAAATACATTTCCTTGTGTCAAGTTTTGACACTGACCTTTTAAAACATGTAAGTTGGGACTTCCCTCTTTAATTATGTTGCTTCTTTTAAATTAAGTCTGTATTGCAATTCTTCCTGAAATTAGGTATTTTTTGAGAATGAGGCTTAATTTTACTTGTCTTACACGTGGGGGTCAGAAAGGGGATAGTTTTACATGTACGTTTAAGTGAGAACAGAAAGCAGCATAAACAGGATTGCATCTCTACCTTTAGGTAGCGGAAGACTGAACACTTTTTCTCCAAACACTGACTTTCTACGGTATAAAAATATATGCATGCTCTTTAAAATAGATTTCCAAGGGAGTTTGAGAAAATATCTAACTAGAAAGCGTTAGTAAGGGGAAAGTCGCCTATCAGTGAAGTGTTCCTTAAAGATGAACGAGGGAAGGGAACATTGGTGAAGATTTCAGAGGTCTCCTCTTTCCATCCAAATATGGAGGACCTTATCAGCTACATTATCAGGAATTAGAATATCTACTCTGTTCCTGCATTATAAGAAAGTGGACGAGCCGGGCGGTGGTGGCGCACGCCCTTAATCCCAGCACTCCAGAGGCAGAGGCAGGCGGATCTCTGTGAGTTCGAGACCAGCCTGGTCTACAAGAGCTAGTTCCAGGACAGGCTCCAAAAACCACAGAGAAACCCTGTCTCGAAAAAACCAAAAAAAAAAAAAAAGAAAGTGGACAAACTACCTAATATTACTTGGACTGAAGACATCAAAGTATATTTTGATCTTGCTGATTATTCTAAGATCCTTGATCCTTTGATTGTGTAACGCATAATTGAAAAAAATGTCTAAAAAAGAAAATAAACAATTCTGAAGTAAGACTCTGACAGCAGTGATAAGACTAAAAGGGACTGGAATTAGGCCCTTGTATTTTGAGGAGTTGCCAGATTTTTCTTGATGAGGAACCTTGGACAGCGGGTTTCATCTTAGAGTCTGTCAGGTCAGTGTTTCATTACAGGATATTGAAGGCTAAGCGGCATAGCTTCTGATGCTTTTCTCAACAGTCTCCATTGGAATTCTTTATGTTTCTGTGTGCTGAGATGCACGGTGTTGGCATTTTAAAGACTGTTTTTTTTAACCTTGTAGTTTAACTGTGAGATGAAAAGGGGGCTGAGTTAGATACTGAACATTTGCGATTCAGTTATCTCCCTTGTATTCGTGTCTCTGTCCTACAAATGGCTTTAAATAAGTGGATGTAGAAAATACTGTGTGCAGTAATGATAAAATTAGTGAAAGTGCGGGGGTTCGGGTAATCTGTTGCAGGACATGCATTTTTGCCCTCATTGGTGTGTTTATTATCTGGGGAAATTTATTGATCAGAGATGTGCATTATTCAGAATGTGGGGGCCTTTTAGTTATAGGGTTTTGCTGTTGTTGTTGACAGTGTTTTTGTTTTTTATGATTTTGCTTCTTGTGTTTTTTGCATAAAGGCATGTATGTTAGTTTTCTTCTGATTCTGCCTGATAAATGGTGCCTAAAGACACCTAATTGGTCTCTCTGCTTCTAACCCTGACCCCAACAGCAGTCTCTTTTAAAACTCATTGCCAGTGTTCTTCTTTTCACACATCATTCAAATTACTTTTTTGTTCAAAAGTTTCTACTGACTCTGCTACTCAACCCTAGTGCAAACCTGATGCCAGTATAGCAAGGTATGGCTTTGTCATAGTTTTAATCATCCCCTTCCACATCCTTCTCTGTCACTCAGCCTCCTCCCTGTTTTTGTAATATGGCCAGACTTTCTCCCTGATCAAGAACTGTACACGCTTGGTCTTCCAGGATGCTTCTTGTAAATTGCCAGTTACCTGGTTTGAATACATATCTCTGAGCCATGTGCTTTTCCTCTTCCTTTCAACTCTTAGTATATGAGTATGGAGTATGTATGTATAAGTGAGTGTATGTGTGTGTTAAATGTGTATGTGCATATGTGTGTATATATATGTGTTTATGTGGTGTGTGTGCAAACGTATATGTATATATGTGTGTGAGTGAGTATGAGTATATTGTGTGTGTGATATTTCTGCCAATTTATTTGATTTATTTTTGACTCACTACTTAATTTAATTCCCATGAAGTTTAGAATTTCTGTTGACTTAGATAATTAAATAGAGAAATACTTTATTGTTTCAGCTTTCATGTACCAGTTGTCAGACAGATCTAAAAGGAAGATTCAGAGTCAAACACAATAAAACTTTCCCCCTATTGTTGCTGGCTGTTTTTCACTTTCAAATGCCAGGTGATTCTCTCCTGCAATGTGAAAGCAATCCCTATAAAGAGAATCTATTAACCCCAATGATGGTAATCGATTATATGTGTAACTGTAGCCACACAAGCATAATAGCCACAGATTTGTCCCAAAGAACTAGACAATTGGGAAGTTAGTGAGGAAAATAAGGAGCAGCTGTCCTTTACTTTAGACATGTTCATTCTTACAGGAAAGCCTGTATTTCCATCTAGAACAAGTTTCCTGGGCAGTCATCTTGCTGTTAGTTTATGCAATTTCATGATCCAGGAAACCCAGCCTCAAGGATGAGTATGACTAAGAATCATGTCAAGACCTGGAGAGGACGGGATTACCGGCAGGGGAGATTACAAAACAGAGTTCAAACCTCAGCTTTTCAATCCCCTCCTTTTCTTTCGCTTGTACGTTCTAAAACCTAATCTGATTGATTTGTACTCTAATTGTCTCTATTGACGATGTTGCATCATCATATCCTACCTGGAAAGGGGAGAAAAGCTTTTAGAGTATGTCAATCCTTTTGCCAGAGAATGAGAGAGAGGCGGGTAGACTGTGGCCCGCAGAGCACAACATGGATGCCTATATTCCAAGAGCGATGTATCTTAGTTCTTAAAGATATTCTTTGCCTGAAGGTGGATGAGGCCTTCTGATAATTTTCTGTTATATGAGCTGAGATTTCCAAAGTAAGCAGTGTCTTCCAAGCAGGGAAATAAGTATGAGAACAATTACCATCGACTTGGAGAGCTGTTGCCTGCCCGTTTGTTGCTGACCTGAAATTACAGATTTAACTGGCTGGGCAGAGCTTGGCTTCCTTTTTTTAGATCATTTAGATATGCTCTGATTTAAATGTATTACTTGAAGAGTCTATTTAACCATATATATATGCTTTTTCATTCCCCTGGGATCTGATAATGTTTGGGTGGATTGTGTGATTAATTAAATGCAGATGGCTTTGTGCTTGTACAAGAATTTTACATTGTTAAGGGAAATTGAATAGATAAGTAAAAATAGACTCTGTTGCCGTTTGCTAAGGACAAGTTAAATGACTCATCTTCAGATTGTCTATCCCTGCCTTAAATTTGATGGGGGTGTTATGTTATGATAGTTTCTTGAATAATTAAGTTAAAACTGGTTATGAAATCATTGTTTAGTAGGTTTTGCTCAGATAGTTTTCAATATGTAGAATTTTTCTCTAGCAAGAGAACAAATTTCTCTAATTGGACTTAACAGAATCCATCTCTTTTGGAAAGTACATTTTCTAGAAAGTTAATCTAGAAAGATATTGAGATTTGTTGTGGACGAACATGGTCTCTTGTGTGATAAAGGTGGCTTAGAACTGATAGCTTTATGCGTTCTGAATAAATCCTTATTGAAGGCATTAAGTAGCAGACTTTAAACAATCCTGAATCTTAGAGGGTGATCTAAATATAGTCATGTGCTTCATGAAATTTTGTTCTGCTAGGGATGGGTGGTCTACATATATGATACTGTCCAGTCCATAACCTAGGTGTGCAGCACACATATTTTCTAGGTTTATGTGAGTACATTTTATGAGAAAAATTTCTTAGTGACATATTTCTCAAAATGCATCCACGTCCCTAAGGAATATATGTCCTTGTTTATTGAATCTTGAATTCTCATAAAACAATTAACCGGCAGAGTTAAGATCTTAAAGATCTAATAGGTCAGTCTAATTTATCAATTAAAATAATTATCTTAGGCCTTTTCAATTCAAATTTTAGACAGCTTGCTAGAAAAATCAATTCATTATCACAGAAAAAAGCCTAGCATATTGTAAAGAAAATAGGAAATGACCTGATCACTTTCAAAATAGAAGCAAAGTAAAAGAAAATAATGAAAACAATCATGTGTGTTGTTATGTGTGTGTGTGTGTGTGTGTGAGAGAGAGAGAGAGAAAGAGAGAGAGAGAGAGAGAGAGAGAGAGAGAGAGAGAGAGAGAGAGAATCACCAAGCATAATAAACTCCAGTAGAACTGTATGACCCTAGTCTGTCTTATTTTACAGTTTTGAATCAGACACTTTTTAAAACATGAAGACAAATTTTAGCACCCTCTAGAAATCTTAAAAAAAATGACATTAAATTGAGTGGCTGCTTCACATTTGTTTAAATCTGATCTGTTTGTAAAGAGTCTGTGGAACAAAGGGAAGTGTATTTGATAAGCTCTTACACATGAAGACCATCTGGGCAGCAACAAGTGAAAGATGACAAGCCATATTCAGATGAGTCTAAAAATGGAAACACATTATTTGGAAGAGAAACAGTACATTACTGTGGCAAAATGGAGCCGTGCTAAGTAAAAACCAGTAGCTTCTTTGAAGGCATTAATAGGTTTTAAGACTATGAATGTTATAATCCATGCATTATATAAAAATTGTTCTCATCCTATGAAACATTCAGATGAGTTAGGAGCAAACACGGGGTACATTTGCAGAAACATAAGAATCCAGGGCTTACTGGAAATAAAGTGCAGAGAGTGCGGCATTCTCAAAATTGAGTTATAATTTGCGAGGTAAAAACCCAGGTGTCATTATGTCAACTTGCAGGACATTTTCCAACTCAAGATCCTGAAACTGTTCTCTGCTTGTTAGAGATCCTTTCCAAGTCATAAAAACCATCACAACAATGAACCCAGGCTGTTTGCTAATATCTTGACATGCGGACACCATTATCCCATATGTATAATATTTCTTGAGCATTTATGTAGCACATAGTTGTGCTAAGAACTATTGAATCACTGCAGTGGATATAAAATAGACAGCCATTCCCATTTCACAGATAAAGCAATTGAGCCTACAGAGATTAAATAGATTTGTTACTTGTATCCGGTAAGTTATAGTATTTGGCGTCTGGTTCTGAAAGCCAAATTCCCACCACTGACCTATTCTCTTCATTGATTCTGGAATCCTGTGGCAATGACTACTGCATATTCTCAGACAAGCATTGGTAGAAGGCAAGACATACTTTTAATCACAGAACACAAAAATAAATATGCATGCATTTTTAAGAGCCTTAAATATCTTTGTGGAAAATTCAGCATAACTTTGGAATAGTTATCTGTGATGATTATTAATGTAAATTTGGCAGACTCTGGAATTGCTGGAGACAAGCCTAAAGCATGTCTTAATGATTTTCTAGATTAGGGTAAGTGACTTATGTGACACTTTTCCGTGCAGTGGAAAAGTGCATGGAACTGACTAAAAAGGAGAAAAGTCACTGTGTATCAACATTCATCTCTCTTTCCTCCCTGACTTCTGAAGTAATGTGACAAGGTGCCTCAGGTTCCACCTGCCATACATTCCCTTCAAGGAGAGTGTGTGTTCCCTTTAAGTGTGAGCAAAGATAAGCCCTCCCAGACTTAATTTGCTTTTTAAAGACAATATCATTATTATTACGTTGTGTGTTTGTCTGTGTGTGTGTGCATGTGCATGTGCGTGCGTATGTGTGTGATGCAGGGAATGGCTGTATGCACTTGTGCATGTGAAGTTTTCGCCTTCCGGAAAATATCATGCAGGGGCTGCCAACTCTTGGTTTAGTTATCAGTTGAAGAGACATGCTTTTTCATAGTTTCTTTGTGGCAGTTGGTGAGTCTCTATCTTGGCACATCGTCCCAAAGTACAAATGAGGATAAACTGGTTCTGAGATGAAGCTGGGGATTATGGTCTTCTCCAGGTCTAATTGAGAGTTGGCACAGCCCATCAACTCTAGACTTCCTCCTCCTTAGGCTATTAGGAAGTGAATGTAAGGATTTCTTTTGTTGCCAAGGCACTTGTCTTCTGCTAAAACAAAGAGGCATCCTTGCTCCTTCACAGCCCTCCCTTTAATTAGCTCCAGTGACAGAGGACCTGGGCTCAGATGTCTTAAGTATTCGGTGCCTTGGTGCTGTAGTCATGGTAGAAGAGTTGCTGGAATCTAAAACATTATTTTTAAAACCAAACCCATCCTTCTGAAGGCAGGCTTATTGTGTCTAGGAATATTCAGTTGAAATGGCTTCTGCATACTGATGCAGCAAGAATCGCGACAGTAGAACGCGATCCTGGAGGCACTGTTCAGAACTTCCTGAGTGATGTTCCTCGATGCTCAGTTTGTATTAACAGTTAAATTAAAAGTGAGATAAATTGAGGTAAGTTCCGTCACATGGCAGCATTGTAACAGGTGATCCCGTCGGCTTAGTATTTCAGATACTGGCTGATAGCTCAGAAGAGTAAACTCTTAAACCCAGGACGGTAACCTGAGCGTTACTGTTCTCCTTTAATCATGATTAATTAAACTCCTTGGCGGTGAGGTCATGGGAGTCCCTCCCACCACAAGCAAATTCATTTTCAAAGAGCACCTGCTTTTACATTAATTTGCAAGCGTCTTCTACTATTTAAATTTTTTTTTCTTAAAATAATGAGTAAATTTAAAATCTTGCCTAGCTGGGGCCTCGGTGCTATAAATGTTTTACAGTACAGGGTGGTGAAGGGTGGGCTTAGAAAGCAGCATGCCACCTCTAAAAAACATTTTCTCCTTTCCTTAAATTAGACAGCCACAGCCTGGTGCAGGCTGACGGTGAGCTGTGCAAAAGGTCAGGTGTTGGCACCATCGTCTTTTGTTTGTGTTGTTATTTTTCTGGCTGTTAAATGGTACTGTTGGGTTTAAATAGCTACTTTGCATTCCTATGGGGATATTGTGTGTATTTTTATGAATCCATCATGGTTTACTTATTTTTGCGCTCCTACCTCTTCAGATTAAAAATTCATAATTTTTTTTTGGTGCGGCATTTTAAGTCCAAGGCTTTTAAGCATCCACGCTTCTTGTGGTCAGTGCACAAGGGGAACTGCCCTTTAATACAGAATGCAACTGTGGGAAGTGCTGGTGAGTAGAGCATAATCCACATGAGATCTTAAGACCTGAGAATTATTTCTTGACTGCCTCCTGCTTTTCTACTGAACTCATTTGACTCTTAGCTTTTAGAAATAATATGCAGAATTAATTCCCTTTTAAAAGCAGCAGGATTTTTTTTCATGCGCCATCCTTTTTATTCACAAGGGTTTGCATTTTTATACATAAGACAGAGAAAAGAAAAGCAAGCACAAAAATAGGATTAAGAAAGCTGGATGGCTTAGATGCATTGATATAATATCGGCAGCCCTAGAAACGGTCTTGATGCAGATTCATATAACAGTTTGTTTACAAATTGTGGTATTTATAATAAACTAAGACATGAAAATGCTCCCATGCAAACTTTTGGTGGGCACATTTGTATTTCTTGGAGTGGGTAGTATGGCCGACTTAGGAGATTTCTGCTGGCAAAAAAAAAAAAAAAAAAAAAAAAAAGATGGAGGCGTGGAGTAGGTATTCTGATATACCTCGTTCTGTTGCTGCTATCTTCTTGCAACTTCCACTCTGGTGCTCCTGTCCTTTGGTATTTTTCATAGTTTGACAAGTAACAGTAATGGTTCTATTAGGAACACCAAATATGCTGAGCTTGCTTTTTTAGGTGAGCATGGCGTCACTGCTGTTTTTTTGTCTGCCCTTGTTAGTAAGTGCCCTTTACTGACTCTGTAGGAGCTATCACCTAGAATTAAAGATTTTCCGCTAGACTTGTCCTGGTGGTGAGCAAAACGATTATAGTGTATGATGCCACCTTCTCATTGGCAGCTCCATACGGCTGAGATTACAGTAAGGTCCTCATAAATTTGTATATGATGTTATTGTTGTATACTAGGTCTATAACAACTATTTGAAGCCATGCTTTTCAGAGCGCAGAGTAAGATAGAAGCCACTGTAAGTCTTAACATAGACATACCTGGGTCTTATTAGAGTGAAAAATCTGGATCTGGAATGGTTGGGTTTACATGAGCTGGAAAACTGATGTAAGTTTTTCTAAATGAAGACAGGCTCTCTCAGCAGAGGTCCGAGAATGCTGCCTCCGCAGAACAAAAAGCAGTCAACCCAAACAGAATCTCGCATTTCTCTAATTTTAGGGTTATCATTTACATTCCACTCTGAATGTGTGTCTTTTCTTGTTTTACTCAGCAAAAAGAGTTTCTTTTTATTCTTCAGCAAATGTAGAGAACCCAGAATGTGCAGAGGCCTATAAGCTAGAAGGAGTTTGGAAGAGTAGCGCTCAAAGGAGAGTCGGAGTCATTTTTCCTGCCTGACTCTCTGAAAATCAGCAATAAACACAGGCTGTTCTTTTCCCCTCCTTCAAATCCATTCTCCTGCCCCTGTCTTCTGGGCAGATTTCCTTTTGTAGTTCATCTTCATAACAACTTCAGAAGCCTGTATCAACTTTTTTCCCCCTACATCATAATCCATCAAGTGTAGCATGTGTGTGTGCTCTATCTCAATTAAAGAAATAAGGCTTTGAAATTTGATTTACTGCTCTCCTGGAAAACTTCAGACATTTAGTTATACAGATGCTACAAACAATTCAGGGGCATATTTTCCTTTAAAAAGGTAAAAAAAAAATATTGAATTACTCTAATATATTGAATTGCTCTAACTCTGAGATATTTTAAGGTTGCAATTCGAAGATGAAATTCATAAAAGAACCCTACAGTTTATGAAGGGAAAGATATTTTGATAGTCAACTAACCAAGGAGTAAGATTTTTTTTTTTTTGCCCTGTTTTGGAGGCCTTTGTCCAACTCATGAGGGAAGATATTTAACTGACTGAGATGGTTAGTTTTTAATATTAGATACAACTTAAAAGCAACAGGCAAGATTCTAGAGGTCACATTGTCTACATTGAATTGATTGGTCAGTGGGCCTGTTTGGGGGATTGTCTTATGTTAATAGATACTGGAAGACACAGCCTCCTGTTAGTGAAATTTTCCCTCCACAATGGCTCATGTACTATAAAGGGTTAGAGAAATAGAGCTAAGCATTAGTAAGCTAGTGAACACCTGTACATATATTTCTCTTTGTTCTTGGCTTTAGATTTGATATGATTAGCTGTTTGAAGAGTTGTGACTTCTCTACAACAATGGATGCTAACCTGAAATTGAAAAGTGAAACACATCCTTTGGTCTCTAAGATGCTCTTGTCACAGAATTTACCACAGCAACAGAAATGAGACTAAGACAATGGCCAATATTAAACTTTTGATTAAATGAAAAAGGAAGAAAGAATGCAAACAAAATTTGAAGGCCCTGAAAGTGATTTCCAGTGAATGTGTTATGAATAAATAGCAGTGTAGAGCAAACAATTGGATTATGGCCCTGGGAGGGCAGGAAACATGAGCTTTTCTGAGGAACATGCTTCTATCTTGTACGGTCATCACTAGTTCATAAAAGATATGTTAGAAACATGGAAGCAGTTCGGATGGGAAGTCAAAATTCAGGGGCAAATATTCAGCAGGGCCTGTAGACAGAGAACAAGTGACTTCACAAGTTGAGAAGAAACGGGGAAAGGGTATGAGGAAAGCTATTGAGGACTCATGTGACAGAATCAGCAAATCTTGGGAGGATGTGGGTGTGCCGTATTGACAAGCCTGGCAAAGGAACAGACAATATTGCTAGCATTCGATAAGAAGTAGGCCTATAAAACACCAAGAAATATCACCCAATCAATCAGTCATCTCTCTTCTGCTTCAGCACTGTTGAAGCTTGGGAAACAAGGCAGACTACAGATGTGATTCATTTATTTTTATTTTTGAAAATCTGAGATATTAACCAAAAGGTCATTAGTGATATTTATTTTTGTGTAATGTGGTATTGTTTCTAATTTACACCTTACTGGAAATTTTTATATAAATAAATTTCCGATAGGTTTTCCCTTTTACGTACTTCTTCCCCCCCTCTCTCTTTGGGCATTGTAAGCAAACCATAAGATATCGTAAGAGAGATCAATGCTACATTAAACTTTAAGAAACTGCTTCATCAAAACCACATGCTTCATTTCCTGAGGATTGTCAGCAACGCTGAGAGGAAAAGCACGTCTGAAACTCGTATTGTTATCAGTGCTTCTTGCGTCATTGTGCCTTGCCTTTAGGATGCTCTCCAAGACGAGGCTCTTCACAAAGCCATAAAGGATGTGTGCAGCAACTTCGCTGGGGACGTTGAAAAAGTGGGCATGATGGTGTAAGTTCTTACGTCCTTGGATCCTTTCTAACATATCAAAAGATATTAATGTGCTCTGTGTGGCTATTTTTCACCTTGCTTTAAAATTCCAAAATGGCAGCTCAGACTAGGCCTCGCATTGACCGGACTTTTAAATTAATGTTTAATAAGACGGGATGACTGCCAGACCTGAGAGCACTGGACATGGCTTAGGTAGGTGTAGCTATTTTCTTCACTTCTTGCTTGGGTCCAACTAGAAGAGAGCACATGCCCGATCCCCCACTCCCCGCAACTCAGGTTTTTTATAGATAGGGTTTCTCTGTGTAGCCTTGGATTTCCTGGAACTCACCTTGTGCACCAGACTGGCCTCCAACTCACAATGGTCCACCTGCCCCTATTTCCATTGTGCTAGGATTAAAGGCATGTGCCACTGTTGCCTGGAAAAAACAGGTTTTTTTTTTTTTTCTAAGCTATTCTTAAGTCTTTCTTCTTCCTTGCTTCCCACATCCTTGTTATCCTTCATTTATTTCTGCCATTATTATTTTTGTCATTCTCATTTTAAAATAAACTTCTTTTACTTATGTGGTGCATTGTGAGTGTGTTTGTGTATGTGTTTGTGTGCTCATGGAGATCAGAGTGGAGGTAAGTTGAATACCTTGGAGTTTGAGCCAGAAGCTTCTGTGAGCTGCCTGGTATCCAAATTCTGGTTCTCTGATAGAGAAGTATATGCTCTTAACCCCTGGGCACTTCTCCATCCAGCCTTTCCCTCATTATTCATGGATCAAGGAAGACTTTAATCTTCACTAACTATTCTTTAAAATTAACTAGCAAGCCTTAAGTTCTGTTCTATTTGATGACTTCATTAAAACCACAATAGCACCATCACTTATTTATTTCAAGGACCTGTACAGGGTTAGAGTCATAAATATTCATTATGAATTTGTGAAGAGGAATCAGGATTGATAGAAATCCAAATGTTTTGTGCCCAATGGTGCTTAAGATTCTTTGGGAAGGAATATGTATATTCATTTTTTCACTGACCATTGAGATAAACTTGGAACAGCAGTTTATAAGAAAAAACTCATGCTTTTAAAAATTAACCACAGCAATAAAATTTTTCAGTTGTCCCTCTTTGGTCCAATAGAGTTTCGAGAATATACAGGCAATTAAATGCCATTCAGGAGCTTGTTGCAGAAGTGCTTCACTGTAGACAATAGTGATGGGAAATAAGAACCAAATGTTTTCACTTTTGGAACATAAAAGATACATGTAAACTAAACATTATGAACACTCAGAGATTTCCAAACTAACAAGCTTCTTATACTATACTCTTCCTAAGAGGCTGTCATCTGAGAATCCAGGGAGGAGCTCTCCTTATCTTGCAATTTATTGCTCTCAGGAACTTTTTTTTTTTCAGTTTTTCTTACCAGTTTCACTTGAAATTTTCACTTATACTTTCCACCTTTTGTACTTAGTGTTAATATAAACAATGACAATGCAGTCTTTTCTTTAGAATTAGAGTAAGAGTGGGGAGAAAAATCTATATATTCAGCTCAAATAAAGGAATTGTTAACTTCACTGATATATGTACTCCTTTATTATACCTCAATGCCTTTTAGAAAAGCCCCAGAGGTGTTTATAGTCTTATTATGTGGCACTTGGTTTGTGCCAACTATTCTGTTGTTGGTTTTAATCCTCCCCAGCACTTAATTAAATAGACCCTGGAATTCTAATTTGAAATCTATGGCATCTGAGGGTAAGAAAGGTTAAGTAACCCTCTGCAGAACTCAAAAGTTAGTAGCAACCCCAGTGGCAAGAATGGGATACACTCAAGTCTCCATTTGCAAAGATTATAAAATTCAATTTTCAAAATAGTAGAGAACTATGCATGCTTGACTGTCAGGGGACTTTTCAAGCATAAATAACATTTTTGTGAATTTTATGTCCAAACACATGGTCACTGAACATAGATAATAATGAACATTGAACCTGAAATATCCGCGCATCAAAGTCTCAGAAATTACAAAAAAATAAAAGAATTAAATTGAGTGGATGGTGGTGTCACTAAGCATAAAACATTCAGTGTGGATCTGTGAAAAATTTGAAATTAACTCTTTATCACTTGAATTATACTTGAAGACCATTAACGTATGATATGTGCAACATACATCTACTTGGTACACATCAGCAAACAATATCTCTTGTGACTGAACACGGACTGTGCCATCAAGAAGTCTATAGGCTAGAGAGGACACAAATTTTGAGTCTGGAAAACACGTTAATGGCTGTTTAGGATGAATATTTATAGCATTTTGTACTGGAATCTTGTAGTTCGAAGTGTAGGCTTTGCAGTCATACAATTGATATTTAAAATTTATCACTACCATTCATTAGCTTGTGGTCTCTGGGGCTTTAAATGATTTATCCCTGCTTCCATTATCTTGTATGTATATAAAGGTAAGAAACCCATAAAGCTCATTCCATAGGACTGTGTGACAGGTGACTCTACAGAACTTACTGTGTGTCAGATAGTATATCAAGCAGTCTCTAAAAAAAGAGCTAAGTGGGCACTAATACTGTTCTTTTTGAGCCTTTAAAAGAACTTCATGTACATAAAGTGTTCAGAGAAATGGCTTGAACATAATAAAATCTCAATAAATATTAGCTCAATAAATATTAACCTTACCAAAGACTCAGGAAAAGATATTGAAAACAGAGCAAATGTCACACGCATAAACTAAAGAGAAAAGAGTAAGTACATACTACATGCTGGCTGAAGTCAGACTTGTGAGCTTGTTTCTAATGGTCAATAAAGAGACTCTCTGAAGGGGCATGAGGCACAGAAAACTTCTCAATTTCTACTTATCAACATATGAAAAATGGGCAGCTGTTAACTCTTTAGTATCATAAAACCAGAGGTGCATAACTTATAGAAACTCAATAAAACGAGAAATCTACCTTGTGGAAATTCGTGTGGTCATCAAGCAATCTTATTTTGGTGATTTGAAAACAAACGGAAAATAATTCAATGATCTATATTTATGTATATTTCTTATTTTTTTTTCTTTGATCAAATTATGGTTAGTAGGAGTCAAAGAGCATGGTTCTCTGGTTTAGAATAATGACTTATTGATGGATTTCTTTTCTTCTTTGAAATATTTTATTATTATTATTATTATTATTATTGTTGTTGTTGTTGTTGTTGTTGTTGTTGTTATATTTCTGTGCTGAGGATCTACTCAGGGCCACATGCATGCTCAACAAACACTTTGCCACTGAGCTTCACTCTGAACCATGGAGTGATTTTCTTTTTTAAAAAATGTTTCTTGCTTTTTCTAACCACAATATACACAGTCACTATTATGTGCACGGATAACCATGGTTACCTAAGACATTTTCTACTTAGACTTTCACTAATTTCTATATTTAGTAAGCTTTTACCCAGACACCATTTTGTTTAAAACTAGGGGTATTAATAGAGATGTCTAAATAAACTATTTCTGACTTTTAATAGTCACTTAACACTAGTATATAAAAGCACCTAAAAGTCCCCTATGCTTTTCAGCTCTTCCTGACTTTGACGGTTAGGGCATATTTTCCTGAGTCAACTAACCTTGGACATGAAAATTCATCCATTTTCTCCAGTCTACAGCAGACACATTGAGATACACATTACATCATCTCTGAATATGCCTTCTTCTCCTTTTGGAACTGTATCTGTCCTTCTGTGTGTAGTTTGGGTGAGGGGAGCTTGAGCAACTGACCTTGGAGACGAGGTGAGCTGAAAATAAGAGGACTCCAGCCAAGAATCCCCACAGTAGACATGAAACGTCTGTAGTTGGATAAGTCAACACTTAATTCCTCACAAATTCATTAAATATTTAATATGAGCAAAATCAACATAAAGGCATGGATGTAGAACATTGTTTCTTAGTTATTTTATGTGCCAAAAAAATAGAACTTCCGATGTGGGTGACAAATTAAGAAAGAATGTGATATGGATAAGCAGAGAAGTTGAAGAGTAATTTTCTTCCCATATTTGAAGCAAATATGGAAGGTAAACCCTCTGAATTAGATTTTATTATTCAGAAACAAAATGCTTGTTGGGTCAAGTATAACTATATCACTATGTAGAAGCAGCTACCTGAGCTCACAGACACCGCTCATTTTTATGAAGCAATTGTCTGCCACAACTACTTGATGCTTGTAAAATACCGCTGCAAATGTAAGCTCGTGAAATATATGTTCAGACCACTTTTCAGAGCTATATAGGAGTTCCACTGTCACCTGGCAGCCAGATTGAAATCTTACCATGCTATAATTTTACATGGAGTAGACTATGACACTGACACCAACTCTAGGTTTTAATAAGGTAAAAGAAAAATAGTCAATTAATCTGCATGATCCACAGATTTTTAGAAGCACAGCTAATAAATGTAGGAAGCCTTTTTATTTTACTATAGTATTTGCTCTAAAACAGAAAAAGGAGAGAAAAGGGGTGATGATGTACTGTCATGGGAACCCCTTTATGAACCGTGTCTTTTACGACACTGCAGTTGCTCCTTTGACACATTGGTATTTGTGGAATAGGAGAGTAAACCTGCTAGTAAGTCATAGGCACACATCTAGCCAATAAGAACTGACTTTGGTTTTAGCGAGTGCTAATTTTTATAACTTTATTTATCCTGCTGCTTTTCAATTTGCTCTATTAGTCTTTGTTCCATGAAATCTCTTCCTTTAATAGATTCTCTTCTTGAGACATTTAAAAATGCATCGCATGTCAAATCCAATTCAACTAAGATACCTAAATGCAAGTTGTTTCAATTAAATATGAATGATTCAAAAAGAGTATGCTTGTAATTGCATAAAACTGCCTTTCCATATTATATACATTGCGGAGATGAATGCTGTCAATGTATACAAGAACCAAAGTTAAGCTTTAAAAAAAAAACACATAGAATAAATTATTCACATCACATACGCCTATACATCTGATAGTGCAATTAGCAATCAAAAGAACTACATATGGTGATGTAGTGGAGGAATCATGGGTTTTGTGCATCCTGCTGTTGATGGATTCAGGTTCTACTTTTTGCACATTTTCTATTTAATTATTTTACACTAAAAAGACAAAAATAAAATAACATGTTTTCTTTATTTTAGTTCTTTTAAAAAAACAATCCTTCACACTTTTCTTCTACGTCTGGCTCTCATTTCCCCAGTTTAGATAGGACTTGTTTTTCTTCTTTATCTTCACTCTCTTTCCTGATCTGCAGCACTAACACTTGTAACAATAATAGAAGCCCTAACCCCAGATCTGGGGAGATCTGGAAGGCCATCAATGTAATTGCTCTGCATTTGGTTGGTTGCTGACCATTGTAGAACAAGATTCCTTGGCACTCCTTTCAACAGTTCCAGGAATTCTTGCATTTTTTCCAGTTTATTTCAATATTTTCTTATTTATTTATTTATTAAAGATTTCTGTCTCTTCCCCGCCACCGCCTCCCATTTCCCTCCCCCTCCCCCAATAAAGTCCCCCTCCCTCGTCAGCCCAAAGAGCAATCAGGGTTTCCTGCCCTGTGGGAAGTCCAAGGACCACCCACCTCCATCCAGGTCTAGTAAGGTGAGCATTCAAACTGCCTAGGCTCTCACAAAGCCAGTAGATGTAGTAGGATCAAAAAACCCCATTGCCATTGTTCTTGAGTTCTCAGTAGTCCTCATTGTCCACTATGTTCAGCAAAACAGGTTTTAACCCAGGCTTTTTCAGACCCAGGCCAGCTGGCCTTGGTGAGTTCCCGATAGAACATCCCCATTGTCTCAGTGTGTGGGTGCACCCCTCATGGTCCTGAGTTCCTTGCTCGTGCTCTCTCTCCTTCTGCTCCTGATTTTGACCTTGAGATTTCTGTCCGGTGCTCCAATGTGAGTCTCTGTCTCTGTCTCCTTTCATTCAAAGTTGTATACATTATCAAATTTGTCACTTTAGCGGAAAGAACTATGACTTTTCTAATTGTTATTTCATTATAGTGGCCCCCAATGTTTTACCACTCCCTTCTATTTGAACTGCTTTCAGCCTCTTTTTCTCTTTATTCAATTTCGGACCTCTATCAACTAGAACAAAAGGTTTACATCTTTAAGTAGAATAGATTTCTTCAAAGTGCCCCTTGGAAACATGTAGAAACAACCAAAGGTTTTCCGAATGTAGGCTGTTGTGCATGTTCTTTATTGCCTCCTGTACTCTTTGTTCTCTAGCATGTCTGCCTTGTTCTATGTGATGACTTGAAGTTCTTTACATTCTGGCTAGAGTTAGTTGCATTTGTATTATGCACTGTATATGTATGTTTCTGTTCATATTTGTTTATGTGCATGTTTGTATATGAAGGTACTAGAGGTCAGTGTTAGGTGTTAGTCATTCTCCAGATTATTATCTTGAAGATCACCTCTTAGCCTAGTTTGTTGGTTTTGCTATCTTCCTGTTTCTAGCCCACTCACAGAGGTTACAGATGCAGGATATCCCACCTGGATTTAATGATATGGAATTGGGGGATCCAGAATCAGATAGTCATGCTTGTGTGACAGAACTTTACCCATTAATGTATCACTTCAAAACCCAAAGTAACAGAATTTATCTGCCATGAACTTCATCTATTTATGCCTGGACAATTACAAAAAGGCATAGTTATAATTAGAATTCACTCAGATGGGATATACTGTTCAGTAAAAGTGTCTTAACTATTTCAAGAAAAAGGTTATGCATCTAGATTTGTTAACTCAAAGAAGTGATTAAGCTTAGTATTTAGTATTTAAGGGATTAAGCCCTTCTTAGAACATGGGTACAAAAACTTACAGAAGATAGTTTAAGTTTAAAACTTTATCTGATAACATTTTGAAAATGTTGGGCACAAGCTCCTAGACTGAGTCTTGTTTAATAAGGTTGCCAATAGATTTAGCAAATACACCTGTAATTTATCCATGAAACTATTTTTAGTTGGCTAATTAAAACAAACTAAAAATGAACAAAAGCACCCAGAAGGGCCTCTACTTGTGGTGTGCATTGCGTTAGCCTGCTTCACTCTAACCACGGAAGGAATACAGTCGTGTCAAGTGAGCTATGATTAATGACACAGGGACGGAAAGCCTGTTTTCTATGACTGTTAGGTAGCATCTATAAAATGGATGCACACGCAATCATCGGCAAAACTTCTTGTCATGTTTTACCAACTATTGAGTTAAATTCCTTCAATCAAAGTTGTGTTGACAGTTAACAGTTAATGTTTCAGTTTTTTGTAATTTTCATAATTTTATGTTTTTAGTTTCTAGCCTTTCATTGAGATCTAGTCACATATGATTCAGTACTTTAATGGCTTCCCAAATTGGCACTTTATAAAAAGCACAGCAACTCACACAGGTCTATGTGGGATTTGTTAGATTTCTTTTGAGAAAACACAAATGTATTCACACCTAGAAGTGAGCTGAGCATCACAAGTTGACGCAGACTTGTGAGTTTTACTTGTCATGAATGAATGAGCCTTGGTTTTTGTTAGAAAAGATACAGTCCACAATAACAAGCTAGAAAATATTTAATGATAATAATATAAAAATAGATCCTAAAACTCCACTGTCAGAGAATTTTATTTCACTTATCCTTCACAGGCAATTAGATGTTAATCTAGTTTTTAGGTTTTAAATATTTTTGTCTTTTGTTCTTCTTTACAATGATTGGATATACTCTGTGTAGTTTAAGTTATATGTCTTCTCAGCAGCAACATTTTTTGTAGTTAACTGGATAGCCTATTAACTGATAGTGATGAAGCCCATTGTCCACTCATTGATGGTTCAACAAAGGTATGACAACTCTATTCATGGTTAGTAACTTTGAATATTTGGATGAGACTGTACAAAGCTTCCTACTATTACACACAGGCACACACACACACACAAACACACTTCTGTTTGTGCATGAATTTGAAAAGATTTCTAGTCATTTACTCATTAATTTAAATCAAGAACACTGATGTTCTTGCCATTTGACAGACACTGTCTAAGCACTGGGTATGCAGATATGAAAAAGAACAGTTACTTTCCTTTAGGCAGTCGCTGTCTAGTGAATAAGAAAAATAAGTGTATTAGCTCTCAACTACTGTGATTCCAAATCTAATTGAAAAGTAGATATAGTGCAACAGCAATGTTTTGGCTGGTCAGAATATTAGTCTTATCCCAGTTGCTAAGCCATCTACAGTTCTGTATCATATCTCAAATCCATAATAAAGGAAAGACTCTTGTCTTAAGCAAGAAGAGTCCACATTGTTAAATGAATTTACTAGAGCAAGATAAAAGGATTATAATTCTCCAAAGTGTATTTTGACATATACATATATGTATATGTATACGTGTAAATGTATATTGTATTACCTTCCCACTGCTAGACCAAAGAAGGGTTAAACATTACCTTTAAACATGGTCATTTGTTGCCTTAGTGAATGCAGCTTAATGAGCTAAAATTCAGGTGTCAATGGGCTTGTGTTGTTTTCTGGAGTCTCTGAGGAAAGTTCTGCTCTCTTGCCCCTTTTAGCTGGTTGAGACATCTGCAGTCTTTGTCCTACAGCCCTCTTCCCTCTTCAAAGTCAGCAATGATTGGTCAAGGTGTTTTCACACGTTAATGTTCTGACACTTGTGTCTCCATCTTCCACAGAGTCTGTGTGTTATACTTCCTCACCTGGATAACCAAAAACACCACCTTTAAATCCAAAACCAAAACCCAAGCTTTAAGAACCCTTCGTTTTACCTTAAATCTTTTTTTTAATTAATTTATTTATTTATTAAAGATTTCTGTCTATTCCCCACCGCCGCCTCCCCTTTCCCTCCCCCTCCCCCAATCAAGTCCCCCTCCCTCATCAGCCCAAAAAGCAATCAGGGTTCTCTGCCCTGTGGGAAGTCCAAGGACCACCCACCTCCATCCAGGTCTAGTAAGGTGAGCATCCACGAAACTGCCTAGGCTCCCACGTAACCAATAGGTCCAGTAGAATCAAAAACCCGTTGCCATTGTTCTTGAGGTCTCAGTAGTCCTCCTTGTCCGCTATGTTCAGCGAGACCAGTTTTGACCCAGGCTTTTTCAGACCCAGGCCAGCTGGCCTTGGTGAGTTCCCAATCCCCATTGTCTCAGTGTATGGGTGCACCCCTCCCGGTCCTAAGTTCCTTGCTTGTGCTCTCTCTCCTTCTGCTCCTGATTTGGACCTTGAGATTTCAGTCCGGTGCTCCAATGTGGTTCTCTGTCTCTGTCTCCTTTCATCGCCTGATGAAGTTTAATATTCAGGAGAAATATTCAGGATTTTCTTTGGGTTCTCCTTCTTATTTAGCTTCTCTAAGAACCCGAATTATAGGTTCAATGTCCTTTATTTATGGCTAGAAACCAAATATGAGTGAGAACATTCCATGTTCCTCTTTTTGGGTCTGGCTTCCTAGGATTTGGACATTGTATCAAATAAGAGGGACATGATTCTGAAAACAACAACCTCAAAAAGACAGAAATCTACACACAAACATACACACACACATACACACACATTATCATTGACTAATAACTATTGGTGTGAAAATATAAAAAATAATGAACTGCTTTGCTCCCAGAAGCAAGAGTGGTAAGGACTTGACGATCCTGTTAACAACCTTCTCCATTATATTTTTGGGTGCTATATAGAGACAGAAATTATATATATACAGATATAAAGTATCACAAAATGCATTGAAAATATGGAGCAAAATTCTTCTTGTTATGTGATAATGAAATTCAGAAGAACAACCTGTGAAATGAAGAAGACGCGTATTTTTTTTTATCTATCCCAAGTCAAACGTATATATGACTACTGATACAAAAGTTTAGAGCTTACTAAGATTTCGCATCAATTGACAAATTTAGAAGTCCAATTTCCTTCATATTTCTCTCAAGCTTACTTAGTGAATCAGCTATTTAGTACCACTAAGCTAACACATAAGGCACTCAGCACATGCCAAAGATTTAGCAACCTGCTTTGTGTCGAGTGATGAGTTTCTCAGCACAAGGCACAGCATTAGCCTCAGAAGAAACCCTTGGCTCCACTGTAGAAAGCACCCCTTTTGTTTGTGTCACTATCATCCCTAAGAAATCTTTTTCTATGATATGTGCATGTACACAGGAGTGCTTCTGTGCATCTGTATGGGTGTACATGTGTATCTTCCACATGCATGTACAGGTAAGAGAGCAGCATCAGATGGTGTCCTTCAGGAGGTATCTACCTTGTGTTTTGAAACTGTCTCTCATTGGGTTTTGGGACTCACACATTAAGATAGAGTGGCTCAGATGTAAGACCAAGGGATCTGCCTTTCTCTGTCTCCATAGCACTGAAAATATAAACACCCGTCACTGCACCTGACTTTTTTTTTTTTTTTTTTTTGGAAACTGGGTGTCACATGCAAGTCTTCATTCTTTGACAGTGAGAACGGTGCTGCCTGGTCCAGCTCCTCTTTCATGATTCTCAAACCACTTTTTAAGCAAAGACCTCATTATTTTCACTTTAGACCAGGTCCTGTAATATGATTACTCCCTTCTTGCTTGTCTCGACAAAGCAATAGCATAGATGTACATGTAATAAAAGACTTGGAGAAGAGAAAACTGATACAGAAGAATTCCCTTTGGCACAAAAACAATAGCAATGTGGGTACAGAGCAGAATCGGGGATTGAAATGGAGGAGGGTCAAACACTGGGCCATCCACCCTGTGTTTCCTCTGAAGGCCAAAATCTTGTCGTCTTCAACATGTCTGCTGCTCACCTGTTAAACAGTGTCTGGTATTGGATTAACTTTTGCAAAACACTTGTAGAACTGGATTATATTTGATGGCCTTTGGTAAAAACTATTCACATCCCTTCTAAACAGATAGAAATGAAAGTAGTAAAAAAAAATCTTGAATGTCTCCCAAGACATTTGTGCAAATGGAAAATGTTGGTCATGTTCTCCTTTGCAAAATATTATGGGCAAAGGAAATTATTTGAGCAAGAGCCCTTATTAAATACTTGCTGGCTACTAGTTACAATTACACCAGAAAATTCCCTAGAAAGTCCTGATAAAGCTATACAACATACTGTCTCCTCTTCCTTTATTTTCCTAAGAAATTCAAACTTTTAAGCATTGTTCTAATATAAATATATTAATAAAATTATTTTTAGAAGTATAATTCAAATATAACCAGGTAAAAATAGAGAAGCCACCCAAAATAATAAAGAAGGGTAGAGGAAACAATTGAGAGAATCTGTTTGATGCTGTATCTCTTTTATTCTGTTTTCTTTTGAGATTACACTTTGCTCTGTATACTAGGTTAGCCTCAAATTGCAGATCCTCTTTTGTGTGTATTCTGACTTTTGGGGCATCATGCTTGGTAACTCAACTCTAATTAATTTAAAATATATTTTTCAGGGTTTCTTATATGCCGCCTAATACTGGCATGCTGTAAGTATAATGCAGTTTATTGCTAGAGGTAAACACACAGACTCAGGGAGTGCAGCATTAACTTGCCTTCCAGACTCATTCATATGAGATAAATTCTCTTGCGAGACCTAGAAGAGAGGGGAAGACACCAATGCCAGGACTTGAACCTTTTAGTGCCAATTTGAACAGTTGATTCACCTATTGCCATTCTTTGTGTCTCCTTGCCATTTTGAAAAGGGGTATAGCAATATTTATAGTTTCTATTTCATAGGCTAATATAAGTGCTCACTCAGAAGAGTAAGAATGAATCTTGAAAAAAAATGAGAGACATGAAGGAGATATTAAATTAAGATTTTTTTCTTGTGCCAAGTGTGTTTCCAAGGAAAACATAGGTAACATAACTCGAAAATATGAATTGAAGGGTACTGCCTTTTCATTATGTGTAACTAGCTGACCTTAATTCCTCTCTTATTCTTTACATAGGCCATGTTTAGTGACTCGGTGATCAGTTCAAAACAGAAAAAATGAAGAGGTATGCATAGCTAATTTTATTTCCATCCTTAGTTTAGTATGCTATTTATATTTGGGACGACTCAGATAGTTAACAGAGAGACCAAAACACGGAAACCTTAGAAGGGCTGACTTACTTGAGTCATCTCATCATTTTATTGAACATTCATTATTTATAAGGTATCTCAAGTAATGCAGAGATAAATTAAATAAGGTGCAGTCTTTGCCTTCAGAGACAGCAGTTTGCAAATGCTAATGGGGAGAAAAAGCGTACATAGAGACCACGTGTGTTTAGTGCTACAAGACAGTCTCTCCTAATAATCAGAGGACAGAGTGTGCATATGAAATGGAAAAGGATATAAATGACAATCTGAGTTTTATTTCTGGCAAGAAACAAACAGTGTGAAAATCAGCCGGTGTGCATGGGATGGAAAGCATTATAAATTTATTGAAATCTCTGTGGTCGCTCTAGAAGGAAATACCGATGCTGCCCAGGTAAGTGACTGGATACGCTGGTGAAAATTGCCACAGCAACATTTACTGTAGCTTATGAAAATTTAAATTTTTCTCTTGAAAGTTTTATTGCAAAGAGTAAATACTTTTGAAAACATGATAAGTCGATCTAGTAGTAAAATAATGTTATGATAAGAACATGGACCCGGGAGTTATGATAATGCTAAAAAAAAATATGTCTGGCTCTAGCTGGCTCAGATCATTTCAAGATGGTAATACAATATCTGTAGGTCTCAAACACGGGAGATAAAAATCCCCTGATGAATACGCCATTTACATTATTGTGAGCTTGAAAACATGTCAAAATAGCTGACTGTTTAACTTCAATCGCTGAGATGAGTGCCTCTGAGGCTGTTATAACTGATTCATATTGAGCCTTCATGACCTGCACAGTAGGGCGTTCCTGGTTCCTTGAGAAGCTCATAAACCATTTCACAATGAGAAACCAGCTTTGGTTTTTAGGAGTTTCAAAAACAAAAGTACAGAAGTATAGCTGCATAAAATCTAGAGTGTTGGGGATGTATGAAACTCATCTTATGATTTTCAGTGTGTTGAATCAGCAGCTGCAGGTTGTAGAATAATGATTTATTTCAGCAGCAAACTTTCCTCCAAACACTGGATTAGACATGGGCAGAAATTAATGACATGACTCAGGAACTAGGTCTTGTTCCTGATGGCCACATGCAGTGACTGCTAATGCCCTTTTAAACTTCTATCCTGGGCCCTGCATGGACTGTCTAACTTGACACTGGACACTACTAAGAAGAGACAAGCCTGCAGAGAGCAAATGATTAATGTAAGCCCTTCTACAACTAGCCAGAGGCTTATGGAATTCTTTCCCGCAGCATTCCAGAGATAATTGCCTACCATTTTATCTAGGAACAGTTTGGGTCACTTAGAAAAAAATTAGGTGTTTTATACAGTGGCCCCTACGAGGCTGATGTTACATAGGAAGGAAAATAAAAGTCACGATGGAAAATGAAGAGCGTTTAAAAATATGCATGCATATGTTGTCTCAGAGGAATGATGGGTTAGCTTTGAAATATATATTACAAAGTTCATTTCATTATCCATTGAAAAACTAAAACAGTTTCACTAATGCCTCTTTTATAGTTTGAAAGAATTGAACAAATTTTCTGAAAAGGGCATGTTTTATGAATTGAAGAGCGTGTCCCTGCCGTCCATCCATCTACAAAAAATATTTTCTTCAATTTTCACAGAATAATTCTAACTCTTGTTCTACATATTTCTAGAAAGGAAATCCCAATATAAATCATTAATTCTAATATAAAGCACAGCTTTTAAAATTAGCTGAACACTTACACACCCACACAATATTGCTGTATTTGGATCTATTGTTGAATTATATGAGGCAAATTCTGATTCAATTTGGCATCAGTAGTCCACAAGAGTGTCTTAGGTTCTAAAATATTGTAGCCAAATATCTATCCCATCATGTTGGGAAGGGGCTAAGAGAGATGATCAACTTTACTTATGCTCAGAGAGCCTAGGTGTTCCAGATGGCTCATTTTCCACTGGCAAATTTAGTTCTTAAAATCTCAGGGAATTCTATTACAGCTGAAATAACATTATAAATTAACATTCTAGTATATTTGACTAATAAATGAATGAGAGATAAAATGCAATAAAAAATAAAAACGGATATATTTTTAAGAAGACATAGACTGGTGGTTCTCTCCAGGCATTGAAACTGGACATATAAAGAAAATTTTTTTCTTTATTTGACTCAGGAATTGGATCCTTCCTTAAATTTTAAGAAGTCTCTGCAACTGTTGAAATAGGAGCGGCAGGGCTGCGTCCCCGGCACCCGGCCGCCCGCATGGCTAGCTTATACCCAGAAATAATTACACGGAAACTGTATTCTTTCAAACACTGCCTGGCCCGGATAGTTCCAGTTCCTTATGGCTAGCTCTTACATATTGTTCTAACCCATTTCTAATATTCTGTGTAGCCCACGAGCTGGCTTACCAGGGAGGATCTTAACCTGCGTCTGTCTGGA
>NW_026067949.1:16687876-16718269 GCF_014885135.2 Alexandromys fortis
CAGTTTCTTTATTATTACAAGACCCACCTCCATCATGCAACGGTCATCTTTTTGTGATCCTAGCGTTTAGAAGTATATTGTATGTTGATTCAGATCTTGCCACATGATTCTCATCCTTCCTCAAACATATATCAAAAGTATTGCTTTTCTTTTCAATTGTAAACAATAACAAAGAAGATGCATCACACTATGGGGAAGTGGTTTGTCATTAGGCTGATGCAGAAATCCAGCATTTAATACAGCAAGTTCACATTTTGGGTGAGGGCTATGGCAGACCAATTATGTGTACCCATCTATCTTCCCTCCCTCTTTCTTCCTCCCTCCCTCCCTCTTTCTCCCTCCCTCCCTCTCTCCCTCCCTCCCTCCTTCCCTCCTTCCCTCCCTCCCTCCCTCCCTCCCTCCCTCTTTCCCTCTTCCCCCCCTCTCTCTTTCAACTTTGTTCTTTCTGTGATTTCACTGGATCTGGAAAGCTGTGTGGATCTTATTTTCTATTGTCTGGCAAGAAAAACTGTTGAATAAAAATCCAGTAAATAAAATCTAGGCCCACATAACATCTGACATTAGATTGTCCTCAAATTAGGTCCCAGTGATTCTTACAAAACAATTTATAACCAGAAACATGTGAAAACCTAATGGTAATGTGTCCTTGTGGGAGCCAAAGGATCACTTTTCCTTTCTTGGTTTCCTGAGCTCCCTCTCTTCTGCCTTTTCTTTCTTACATTTTTGGATATTTGCTTTCAGATAATGACGTATTACTAGACATAGGCCTAGGAAATCATACAAGAATGAAACAGTAATATAAAGAAGTGTCTGAAATTATAATAAGTGTTGCCAATGACTACTTGATACATATTGAATATAATTATATATAATCATATATGGTGAATTATATTAGTGCATATAAAATTACATATTACAACGTGTAGGACTTTACACATAGTAATTGCTATATATTATATGGTATCTATACTTATTCGTAGACTAGAACTAATAAAAATTGTTAAATATTTTGTAACAAAATTGTAATATTCATTAGCAGAGATGATGCAACATAAGAACGGAGAAAGGAGTTTTTATTCTAGCTAAATTAAATCACACTCACGGATCCTGAGTTTCATTATTCACACGTAAAATGGGAATGTTTATAATTGGCTTACATATTGCCTGTAAGCTTGTAAACACGCTTGATACCTGGAGTCGAGTCTGGCTCAAAGCAAAAAAAAAAAAATGTTATTCCAGACAATTCGAATTGAGAAGAATGTAGTAATCTTCATGCTCATGCATTGGGGGGTGAGGTTCGATGTGCTTTTATTTTGCCATAGAAACTTGTAAGGGAAGGTCATATTTACTCAAGGTCAGCTAATAAGTTATTCTTTGTCATTAGAGCTACGAGGTTTTGGTTTTGCTGTCTTATTTCAGTGCATTAGGCCACCAAGTCATCAAAACAAACCAGCCGAGAGCACCATCAAAGGCAAAAGTAATAAAATCAAAGGATCCTGGAGCAGTGTGGCACTAAAAGCCCTCTGCTATCTTAGTCCGCATTCTCAGACCTCTTGAAATGTTATTTGTAAAACTTAAAAAGGCTTGACTGGAAACCTTCATGGCTTTTTAAAGACGCCATGTATCGCTTGCTGACTCATGAATGCTGAATTAGCAATTGTAATATAGATTTTTGAATATACATCAGAAAAAAAATGCCAATACTTTTTACATTGCCAAAGCCTTTAGGCATTTGCTGTTGAGAAAGCAGTACTATGATTAGCTAAGCAGATGGCTGTTGCTATAGCAGTAATGGAGGGGAACGGGGGGGGGGAGGCGGGAGGGGAGAGGAGAGGAAGGGAGAACATAACTGAAAGAATGAGAATACCTCAACAAAATGATATGAAATGTTCAACTGAAAATACTGCTACGATTTTCTGTTTTCAGTGTGTGTGAACTTATCCATGTACAGTATATGTCCATTTCCTTGTAGGTATACCAGGATTTTCCTGTCAGAATTAGGAGATGATATATATAAAAAAAAAATAGGAAGGGAAACTGCAATTTAGCATTTCCACTTGACTTTGGTGCCTTATTTCCCTGCCTACTCTGTCAGATGCCCATATTCTTCCTACTGCTTTTCTACTTTGGGCTTGGCAGGGACACGTAACTCGATGCCAGTGCGGTAACCTTAAACTTGCTTCCTTAAGTGGCTGAGCTCATCTCTTCCTTCATGCGGTTTGTGGGATTTTTTTTTCTTCTGCTTTTGACTTCACTCTACTACCTTGTACTTTGGCCACACTCATCATACTTCCGTTATTGTGTTATACTTTAAAAAGAAAGCAATAAATATTTAAAGTATAAAGCATTATCCTGCCAGTTGTGAGGATGAATATTTTTAAGTGAGCAGTAATGGGGGGGGGGAATTGGATTTCCTCCCATCGTTACAAGGGTCTAAGCAAGCAGAGAGCAGGTCTTAAGTTACAGGATCCTACTTGTCCTATTTCTGTGGAGTAAAGCCAAGGGAAAAAAATTGTAGATATTTTAAGAGATAACAAGACAGGGAAGGAAACCAAAGACATCACAAAAGCCTCCAGTGTAGACCCAGCCATCTGCATACAGTTCACAGAACTCTTCTGTTTATTTATGAGTCGTGGAATGTGTAAAGCCAACTCCTAGCTGTAAAAGGACATACAGTTGCTCTCATGTTATTTCTTTGCCCTCCCTTCTTTTTTTTTTTTTTTTTCTGTTTTGTTCATTACAGAACCAGGAATTTGCTTTCTTGTGCACAGAGATCCAGGGCCATGCAAGTGAATCGCATTCGGGAGGCTTCAAATTCCTGTGCTTGAACAATAAAATGACAACTAAAAATTACACTTAAAAGAAGAGTAAAAGGATTTACATAAAGGCAATAGATCTTGATGTCCATATATTGAAGTTCTGCACCTGCCAATAATACTTTAGCTCTAATGTTCTCTGTAAAAGAAACAGAAGTAAATTGAAGACAGAAACATTAATTTTCTCGTGTAATGTGGTTCTCTTCAATATAATAATCTTAGATTGTTACAGACACAAGGAGAATCAGGAAAGAAGCAATATCTTTTATTATAAGATCTCACAAGTTGCTTCCTGGTAAGACTTTTCCCCCATGGATGTTTATAAGGAAAATTATTTTGCAAATTTTATCCTGATGCAACAAATTCAAGGATGCAACGTGTTTAGACATTAAAGAATTCATGTGTTTGCCAGTGTTGATGTGTCCCTCTACGTTCTCCTGGTTAAAGAAAATGATGTCATGCAGCACAGGAATGTCCTTGATAGGATGTTTTAGTTTAAACTACACATCACCCTCCAGTCATGCTACCAAGTTATTTTGCTGATGTGATTTTATTATCTCTTCAAAACATTTTCAGCCTTAAGTACTAAGCACAAATAGATGGAAAGAGTTGGTAACTTGAATTTTTGATCTCTAAGTGTGGGCTTGGTATCACCCCCTCAGAATATGTGAAAGCGTGCATAGACCCAGGAATATAAGGACATAAACTATAATACTGTGCTCAGCACAGTATTGCCTTACCACAGATTCTCTGTATTTCCTTATACTTTACAGAGCACAACTATCTTCAAGCAGTACATACTATAGGTAGAAATTGATTTTTCCCTCCCATAAACGCCTGTGACAAGTTCAACATCCCTCTGGGTTTTCAGTACCCGATGAGTTATCTCTCTGCCTACTCATTTAAGACCCTTACTTCTAGAGAAGTTGTCAGACAGTAAATATATTTCTCTTAGGGATAAAGAGTCTCAAGTCACAGTCTCGATGTTTCATTGGGGCAAAACAATGACATGGGTCATAGAGTTGAGTGTGAGGATGGAGATGTGGAAAACACTAACTAAGAATAGAATTCTGTGCTATGTCTGTTGCTTCTAACTTGGTAATGATGGTAACTCTCCTTAATATAGTTGAAAAGAGGTTCACCCTTATTGGAAATACTGGTTTTATTGCTTTTTATTTTTATATTATATGTAGTCTGTGTACTGAGTTACATATCCAGAATCAACATCTCTTTTAGAACACACAAATTCACTAAACCTAGAAAAACACTGAACTCTAGTATTGTATGATAAACATCAAGATGCTTCATTACTATTTCCCTGATAAGTATATAATATATTTAGTATTTTTTCTGTTGTTACCATGCTTTTCGACTACAAAATACTTTCCATACTTGGAAATGGCAATTTTTTAAACAAATTTGACTAATATCTACCTTCTATACCAGTTCTTAAAAGTTTTATATAAAACACCGTAGACATACTCTAGTCATCATATATCTCAAATGCATGTGCATATTTCAAGAGATATTTCTTTAATGATTTGTGCACAATTAGATGAAGGTTATATGTAGTGACATCAAGTATAGAAGAAGAGCTTATGGGGGCTAAAGAGATTACTTTGTGCTTAAGAGTACTGACTGCTCTTCCAGAGATTCTGAGTTCAATTCCTGGCACCCATATAGTGGCTCACAACCATCTATGATGGAATCTGCCTGGTGCCCTCTTCTGTCATTCAGGCATACATATAAATAGAGACCTCATATATAACAAATCTTGTAAAAATAAAAAAGAAGAATAGCTTGGATGATAAAGAAGTCGGAAAAGCTCATTATGAAAGGTCTGCATTGCCAAGCGCCTTCGCTTATATTCTGTCATCTGCATTGAGAGATGTCTAGACTTACTCTGGACGGATGACTGAGCAGACCACTCTGGAGGTGAATTGTGGAAAGGTATCTACAATGGGCACACTGGGTTGAGTCACTGTGGAAATTTTCCTACCAATCTGCTTTCTTGTTTTCATGGCACTTTTCCCCTGTATTTGATGATTTTTACATTTATTATATTAGTATTATTATTTTTAGCCAATCCCCTTGCCAATTCTTAAATAAAAGGAAAGGTTGATGCTTATTTTGTCTGCCTATAGATTAAGCAATTATACCTATGATATTATATAGTAGGTACTTAACTAGTAACAAACTGTTAGCATAAGGAACATTTACATTTTTAAGTTTGAGTATGACCAATACCAGGTATGTGCTGTTTGAGTTGCATATTCTTTCCTATTCTTAACCTGTCTTTTCATTGGAATTACGCTATTAGAATAATCTACATTTTTAGGAAGTTTTAAAGAAAGAAGACATAATTCTTTCAGTTGATGGTTGACAGCTTATTTTCACAAACTGCCTCCATTTTTTAGTCTGTCCTCATCTTGTGAGTCTGTGTGTTATGAGACACGAAGCAAACATACAACCGAAACCTATTCTAGTTACTTTTAACACATAACCTAAAAAATAATCTTGTTCCCATAGCTGCCTCAATTCTGCCCTTCAGAGACTTACAGTACTGAATTGGCTGTGACTGTACTTTACCTTTTCTTCCCAGTTTGAATGGGCTCTTCTTTCCTATACAAGAATCTATTTAAATACGTTTACATGGAGTGTACTTTCTCTTAAAGACAGAAAGAACTTCACTGCTTCTCGGAACTTAAAATTCTTCCACAGCCTCAGGAAGACATCCACAGTGAAGATTTTCCTGCAGAACTCAGTGGTAAAGGAAGTAATAGTATCCAGAAACACACAAATAAATGGTCTTGACATCTGAGCTCCACTTCCCAATATGCGTCTTCGACTATTTCTATTACCTCTTCTTTAATTACATAATCAGGAATTTAGCATAAAAGCTATCATCAGAAAACTAGGTCAGTGAGAAGAGCTTCCCTGTGCCCCTTATGTTACTAAGCACACAATTCAAACGTATCCGATCACAAAGTTAGCATGGGAATGAATTAAATGAATGCTTAGCAGTTTAACCTCCTCTGGTGTACTTAGTCATAATTACAATAGAATAAAACGTGCAAATGTCTGCTTTTCAGTTGGTCACCAGAAGACCTAGGGAATTTACTTAGTGTTGACTTTCAGGGGCTCACAGTGGCTACTTCTTCTTTCTGTCAGCATTGCCATCTCTGAGGATGTATGTGATTAGACTGCAGGGAAGAAGACAGAGTCATAGCTATAAATCTTCTTCCTCAAATCAAGTCCTCACAACGTGACAGCATTAATTCGTATGTATAGTATATGTAATGTTGCTTCAAAAAGAATTCTAACATTCATCACTTTGCGTATCAGTGGAATAAAATTTTACTCCGGAATAGTAGAGGTGTTGAAAACAATGCACATTATTACACCTAATAACTAAAGTCCAGTCATTCTAATTACATTCCTCAAGGATAAATCTGTGTAGAACTGGATTCTGACCTTGGGAATAAGCATAATATATGCTTTTATTATATATTAAATATATAATTTTATTATATATTAACAATATGTATATATTAAATATATATAATAAATATATATTAATATATATTTAAATCTGTGTTTGGTTTTGGTTTTGGCCACACACACACACACATATAAAAAATAAATTCTTGGAATAAGAAGCCTCCTCCACTTCATCTGCCACAAATACCAACACTGCTAATCTGCAGGAGAGTTTTAGCATTATTCTGAAGTTCCTCTAAAGAGCTTAAATACTTAAGTGATTTCCTTTAGAGCAGTAATGGTGAATTATTCGGTGCTCTAATTGTGCTATTAGTTCATCTGAGTTAAAATGCAATCTACTTAATTTGAGGTTTTTATTACACACTGGTCACCAAAGGTGAAATACATTGAAACACACTGGCTCTTTAACCATTAGGCATCTGTAGATGCCATAATTGATGGAAAACGCTATTCCTCACATTTATTTTGGTTGCAATTATGAGGTGTCTTATTTTGAGCTGGAAGTATAATTGGAGGAAACTTGTTTAACATTTCCTCAGAGGTCATTAAGTATGAATCAAAGCCTTTTTTCTTCTTAGAAAAATGAGCATCACTCCATAATACATCTACATGATATGCATTTTTTTGTAATCAGATGACTCTATGTATATGGTAGCATGCTTGAATGTAAAAAACACACAAATATCGCATAAATATAAATAGAAAGAGATGCTTTTTGTGCCTTTTATTGAATATAAGGAAACTAGAAATCAACTGATTCGGTGCTGTTTAAAAATGTTTAAGAAATGATTTTTAAGGGCTGGAGAGATGACTTGGTTGATAAATGTACTTGTTGTGCAAAATGAAAACCTGAGCTCAACTTCCAGAACCTATGTATGAGCTGAGTCCAGAGTGAACATCCATAACCCCAGTGCTCCTGCAGGAGAGTTGCGAAACAGAAATAAGAAAGTCCCCAGAAGCTTTGGGCTGGGACCTGCAGTATGTAGTAGGGAGTAGAAAGTACACACTCTGTGTCGAGCAGGTGGAAAGCCAGGACCAGCACCTTAGGTAGTTGCCTAACTTTTATATGTAATATGTACCCACTCACAGACAGACAGACAGACAGGCAGGCAGGCAGGCAGGCAGGCAGCAGACAGACAGACAGGCAGGCAGGCAGGCAGGCAGCAGACAGACAGGCAGGCAGGCAGGCAGGCAGCAGACAGACAGACAGACAGACAGGCAGGCAGCAGACAGACAGACAGACAGACACACACACACACACATAAACACAAGGGGAAGGGAGGAATGGAGGGAGGGAGGGTGAGATATGACTTTTATTTTTCAACAAATTTATTTTTGAGTGTGTGTGTGTGTGTGTGTGTGTGTGTGTGTCTGTGTGTGTCTGTGAATGCCTGTTCCTGTAAAAGACAGAGTAATTGGATCCCTTTGAAGCTAGAGTTACTGACACTTCTAAGCTCCCCAGTATGGGAGCTAGTAATTGAACACAGGTCATCTGCAATAGTAATATGAACTCTTAACCCCTGAACCATCTCTCCAGCCCCAAAAAGTGATTTTCAAATTTAATCTTTTTGATAATTTTTTTAAAATAATAATTTAATCATCAAACGTAGTTTAACAATTCATTAAAATTTTGTTCAAATAGAGACAGCTATATCATTGATTGCTATGCTAGCTGTAAATAACACAGGTGTTCTAACCATGGCACTATTCTTAATTTCATTCAACTCATTGTTATTCGTGTGTGTGTGTGTGTGTGTGTGTGTATTTCTTGTATAGTATGGACTTCTGAAATTACTGATATTTACCTCCTAAATTTTAGTAGTGCCATTAAAGTTGTAATGAGTAAAATGGCTCCAGACATTAAAAAACATGCCAAGAGAACTAGGGTTAGTAAGATAAATATGTGCAACTGTGTTTTTACTGTTCAAAATATGTTATGAATATGTGTATTATAGCATTGTACCAAATACTACAGGTAGAAAGCAGACTTTTATGAGGCAAGGCATAAAATCCAAGAGAAGATGTTTTCACATCCTTTCACATTTGTGTGATTGACAGATTGGTGGCTTTAATATTTCTTTATTGTGAGTTGAATCAACAAAAGACATGTGCAGATTTGGAACGCCTTGGTCCAAGTACATGTGTGTGAACATCCACTACGAGCAGTCTGGACTTTTGTGCACGAGGGGAAGATTCCCACCAGTTTCGGGCCTCCCCTCCTGCTTCACACCAGAAGGCTTTAGAATAAACATTTGGCTGGAGCATCTTTCCAGGGCTCATCCAGCTGTCCTATGAAGGAGCTGTTGCCCACACCCACACGCATTAATGTCTGTTGGCCAGAATGTTTGTTTGCCTTCACATAGACAAAGCCATCATGCAGTAGTCTCAGATCTGTTCCGCATGGTGCAGACAATTTACTGGAATAGTCTTTAAAGATGGATGGGAATTACTCGTTGATATCTGTTGAAAATTATGACTCTAAATTTATCTTATAATTGCTTTTAATGATGTGCAGTGTTATAAATAAATTGTGGTGTGGTTTTGATTTTATTTTTAGAGAAATGAATTCTATATTTTAGAAAATTTTATGTTTTTAAAAATTTCTATCTCTTAATTTCTTCCTCTTTTCCACTGATTATTATTATTATTATGTTCAAATTACCATCATTCTTTTGTTCCTGGATTCAGTAATATATCACCTGGGAGTTAGAGTGGTTAGAATAATGTCAATAGTGGCAGAATTTTGCTCTAAAATTATTTTCCTGGGAAAAGTGTAAATTCCTTCCATATGCAATTATTAATATAATAATTTAATAAATTGTTTTGAGACAACCTGTTATATCTTGAATGAGCACCACTGCTCTCTCGTCCATAAAATATATTTAATCAGTTGTATATCAATGGGGAAATCAATTGCATATCAATACGCCATGAACTTATATGCATCCTTGCTATAAAGTTTTCTGTATAAGCTGTTTTCCAAAATAGTCACTAGTAATCTGAAATCCTCTCTAGAACTTAGCCTTTCAAGTAGCTTTCCTTTGGCTGGGAAGCTGCTCAAAATGTAAAGAAGGAGATGGTTCTGTCAGAAAAACAGAACGAGCACAAGGAACAGGACCAGGTAACTGTTTCAATGTGTGTATCCGTCCCATTGTTGACATTCTGTGGTATACACAATGGTGATTTTTTAAAATCAGTTTTAAAGAGATTTGCAGCGGGGTATTCCATTCTCTTTCGCATTTATTCTTTTTTCCTTCTTAGATGAGGACAGATGCAATGAGTGCTGTGTGCCCAGATGAATACTTTCACTCTTAGCTAAATTAGTCTGGCATAAACACAGCGCTGCTACTTCTCAGTACAATTGAAAATATAAGCTGTGGTCCAGACATCTCTCTTTCCGTAGTTCTGCTAAATCATGCTTAAAGTTCAGTTTGTGTTTCAACAGTAGCATTTAAGACAGCATAGTTAAGAATCTCTTAACATTTCTGTTTACAACTTCCCCCTAGTTTTAACATTTTCCTTATTGATTTTGGATGGTTCATGGTAACAGCTTATCAGCACTTACAGCCAATGACCTAACTATGCAATTAAAATTGCACTACCCTAGCTAGGTGATAAACTAGCCCTAGCTATGGGTCTTTGAAACACTGTTTTCTTTCCTCAAGACCTCTTCATATTGCTAATTATAAAATAGAGAAGCACACTAGTTAGTTTGAACCCTTAAGAGAAATCATGCAAGGTTCTTTATAGATTTTGAAATGAAGATGCTTAAACATTCTTTTCCGTGGGTAATAAGTTTCATTGGTCTTTAACATTATATTCCCAGTATAAGAATATTCACTTATGTATGGTGTTTTGGTGGAGAAAATCGTGACAGAGGCATGTGTGTCTTTATCATACTCATAGCTCTATGCAATACTAACATCCAAGAGAACACGCCTGGAGATGAAACCTAATTTTTTTGGCAGTTGTGTTCTTATGTATCAGGGAAGTCTACCCCCACCTCAACTTCCAAAATGAAGAACGAGCTTGAGTTCCCCTTTCTACTTACATATTTACTATTGCTATTGATTTTAAAAGCCTTTGCTGGCTTTGAGTTTGTGCAGATTCTCTGCCTTTTTTTCTCTCAAGTGCCTGTACCATCCCACAGCTTGGTGACAGTTCTTTTTTAATATTTATTTATTTATTATATATACAATATTCTGTCTGTATGTATGACTGCAGGCCAGATGAGGGTACCAGACCTCATTACAGATAGTTGTGAGCCACCATGTGGTTGCTGGGAATTGAACTCAGGACCTTTGGAAGAGCAGGCAATGCTCTTAACCTCTGAGCCATTCCTCCAGCCCTTGGTGATAGTTCTTGCTTTAAATTTAAAGTAACTGCCCCAAGGTCAAATGTGGGACAACTCTGTAGGATGATAAAAGGAACTTCCCGTTTTAAGGTAAGAAGGACGTGGTCTCTTCTGGACCTTGATGTACCTTTCAGTATCCTTCCTTCTGACAAACCAGTGTGTCCTCTTCTGTGGCCTACAAGATACTGTTGTCCTAATGGTAGGGACAAACTTGATGGCAGGGTACCTGGGTTCCTTTCTTCACACCTCTGTCTGCAGTTGGGAAATTAAGTTATCAAAATGTACAACCTGTGTTATTCAAAATGAAATAATCACATAATTTAGTTAGTTTATTTTACCTTTTAGGATTGAAATTTCTTTGTGTGTAGGACATAAATATGCTGTTTCTTTTGAAAGATCTAATTGACTACATTTAAATCATCAATCATTTTCTTCACTAACACCCCCACATCGGCCTCCTCCTCGAGCACCAAATCACTTGAGTTCCCTGTTCCTCTTTGATATTTCTTTCATTTCTATTTCTGGAATCCAAAGCAGAACAGGGTTTCTATTCTCTGCTAGCACAGATGTATCTGTATTAGTCTGGGACCTGGGTCTTCACTTACTAACTTCAAGTCACACTCCTTCCCTGGAGAACTGCGTTCCTGTCAGGACTCTAGACATCTGCATTTTTACATTACTTGTGGCAAGGTTGCATCTTTGTTCTGCTTCTTCCTGCCAACTCACCATTTTTTGGATCCTTTATTGTTTTATTCTTCCTTGTCTATTATAATTTTCTTTCTGTAGTTCCCAACTTTTTTTTTGTAAAATAAACATTAGTTATTAGCTCTTCTCATAAATCCTACTTTATTACAATTTAAAATATACTTCTTTTGTGTGAAGATATCAAATGAGAAATATCCTTGACATTCATATATATTGTGTATGGTCAGAGAGGCCTTCCTGTAGCTGATTGTCCTTACTTAATCTTTATAGAAGACACCAGAATGGGCTTTTAAACTTCAGTCTGATGGCTCTGCATTCAGTCTTCTTAGATACTGATTTTTCTCTTCACCAGAACGCCAATTTTGATAACTACTCATCTTGTTCCTCTGCACAAGCCATACACTATGTGCTAGAAATAGTGTGGGGATAATTTTGTTTCACCTCATATTATAAATGAGAAAACTGGCATTCAGACGGCTTCAGTGACATGCCCGAGTCTGTTTCTAGTCAAGGCTAGGAACGAGATCCTAGTCTGGTTTTGTTACTAGAATGCATAACTCTCTATCCGTGCTTCATACTTATTTGTTAAAGTGATTGCTGCCTCTGGTATCTATGTTTAAAGCACGGTCCTTCACTTTCTAGGTGATAAGATGCTGAGACCTTTGCCAAGACACTGTTCTGTGGTTGATCTTTCATCTCCAAAATCTGGCTGTCCTCATTCACTGCCTGCTTACTCTTCTTCCCCATACTTCTATTTTCTCAGTGACAGTTCACTGACAAGTCCTGTGAACTATACACAGCCTTGATGGGTTTCTCTCTCGAGATTCTGTCCCTTTGCTTCTGGTGCCAAGAGTCTCCTTCATACTTTGTTTGCTCTAGTTGTTTGCCTGGGAGCAAGATGATGTATATTGGGTGTATTTTAACTTTAATCCCTTGCTGTGCCCGATGTTGATATTAGAACAAACTAAGGAACACTTCCCTGGAAATATGTTATAAAGTGAATGTAAGACTGCTTCTAGATATGTGTAGACTTCTTTTAAACGACTGATACTATCTTCATGACCTTGCAAATTCCCTTCATCAACCATGAATGTGTGTGTTTTATGTTGAAGTATAACACATAAAAGCATGATGCTATTGGGGAAGTTTCTTTCAGAATGCCTTCACTTAATAGACTAGTTAAGATTGATTTGAAGTGAGGATCTGTCACATTTTATTTTGAATTCAGTTTTTACAATTAATATTCGACCTTGTGAAAAGTTGTATGTTGGGTGTAAAAATCAATTCAAACTAAAGGTGCTGAGGTTTATCAGTTTCCAAAAGAGTTTTTGTTGTTCATCAAATGCCACTGAGGAAAAGAGAGTATCAATGCTTTTCAATTTTAAAGCCAAACAAGAAAGCAAGTGTCTTTATCTTTCTTGAAGGCAAATGATTGAAAACAAAGTCACTCTTCAAATTATTTGACATCTCAGCACTTAAGCTGCTTCAATTGTAACTTGGAAGTAAAGGTAGTTAGTTTCATGATCTAAATAAGATCATATGCCAATGACATTTTTACCAAATAGCCTCAGTGAAATTGTATTCTTCTTTCCATCTTAATGAACTGAAAGAGTGAACCTTCCTTGAATTAGTGGTTTTGTTTTCTTGACAGCATGCTGTTGAGTTGACAAATTTGATGGCCAATGATGCTGTATATCTCAGTATTGTCACATACTTATATATTTAGAGGCGATGATTTATAGTGGTCAACTCCTAAAAACTAATACTCATCGAAGTCAGCTGACATTGTGGTTAACTCAAGTTAAAGAAAGTTATTGGTTTTCCTTAAGGTAATCTTCAGTTATAATCTAGAAGAAACGTGTTTGGCTGAAAATAATGGATGAAACATAAAAACACTGTCATTTACTCTGTACTATTTTATATTTAGTTCAAACAAAGACAAAGAAAGCTACTCCAAAATAATAATTATTGTGGTATAAATATTTTTCTTTCTGGTCAGTTTGCTGAGTATATGCAAAATTTTAGTACTTTGCATTTAAGTGGATAAGACAAAACAATAACATCATACTAAGGCATGAGTTGCCGAGGCAAGAAGCCACACTAGGGTCACAAAGGCCCTTTGATTGTCTATAGATATACATAGATACATTCAGTAAGAAACTTAGCAAGTGTGTCAAAATCAGGAAAGCAAAAGGCAAAGGGCATTAGAAAATGGTGAAATAATTATTCAAGATCTTAGACATTGGTCCAGTCAATTAATGGCTTCAGATATGCTAGAGGAGAATGTGTCCTTCAGCAATCCTACTTCATCTAATCAGATAGAATCTTAAATTGTCTCTTGAGACTACTTGAAGTATCTCAGGCTATTAATATGATAACCAAGATGGTGGTAGTGTGGGAAAACCTCTTGGTGATCAAATCAAACAGCACTACTTGACGTTTCTTATTGAATCATAATGGTCCTTCTGAAAAGTCCCTGAAGGAGTAAAGACTTTAAAACTTTCCTGATGAAACTCTTACTTAATAATGTTATGACCTCCAAATTTCCGCATGTGTCTTTGGTGTTTCATCTGCCCTGACCAAGTGTGAGGTGGAGGTTAAGGTTAAGCAGCTCCTTGTATGAACATTCCAGAAACAGATTTCAGTCTTAATTTTCTTATGCTCAATAAAAAGACAAGAGAACAGTTTAAGGATGTTGACTTAGCTTAGCTAAGTAGCATAAATTTCACCTCTGAGTTCTAGATGTTTATCAAGACAGCAAAAGGGCTTCATCCTACCTGCTGCTTCATAAAGATTGGTAGATGTTGTCTTTCTGGATTGTTACCTTGAGAAGGACTCTATGGCAGATCAATGTATTGGGAAACTGACATGACTGATTAGAGAGAGTTGCTTTGAAATGTAAGGGATTTTGGTACTTGATAGGATTTGCCATTTCTGTCTTAGACGGGAATAAATGAGGAGAAGTTTGTGGAGAAATGGTAGGTCATTAGAATTAAAGATGTAAACATGGATTCTGGTCCATATATCCTAATTATGTGACTTTGAGGGGAAACTAACTTAGCATTATTTTTTTTCTGTCAAAGGAATGTTCTCAATCTGCCAATCTTTTGAGAATAACAAGAACTACCTACCTAGGAAATGATATTTATTTTCCACATATCAGTAACTGAGCACCCAGAATTTCTTTATAATGGGCCTCTGGTCCATCTCCACCAATATTCAACAGAAATGTCCTTTCAGTGAGTTGAAAAGTGTAAACTGAGGCAGAAATGAATTCCCTAATAGTTTCGTATAAGTGGCCATATTAGTTCCTGAAAAAGCACACTCAAGTTGTATATGCTCGACTTTTAATGAGATATGTGGGGATTTTTTGTAAGAGTTGGAATTTCCGAAAATTTGGAAATAATTTTAAGCCTATTTCTCTCTTGTATTTATTACTGTGTCACAGCATGCCTAAACTGTTCAGGATGGAGACCCAGTATAACTGACGAGAGTTTATTTTTCTTTAAGCATTTCTTATTATTTTGTGCTTAGAGCTAAAAGTTACTTTGGATGTAAAAACTATCTATGTAACTATCAAAATTAGATGGGATTTTTAAAAAAAGCTATTGTGTACTCCAAAGCTCATTTTCTGTGTGGGTAGATATGGAAGAAATAGCTCAAAAGAGATCAGATTAATCAAATTTAAAAGCAAATGTAAATTTAAATCAACCATGCAGCCCTGCTGTACAGCAATTAACATTTCAAGGTAAAATGTAGTGAGATGGTAGTAGATTCCAATTCTGTGTAGAACTGGAAACATTTTGTTGCATGATGTATTTGAGCAGAGAATAGAAATTTGAAAGAAAAACAATTGTTAATACCCTGGCTTTGACATTTCAAGATATAATCTAAACTTGATTATAATTTCTATTAAAAGCACTTCTAATAAAAACATCTCATTGTTTCTCTCTTATAAGCTAGAAAAGTCTTGGCACTGTTGATGTTTTGGATGGCATAATTTTTTCTTAATGAGTTTCTCTATGCATTGTGGCATGCTTAGCAGCAGCTTTCGCCATTATCCACTCACTACAGGCCCATAGTAAATCAGTCCCTCCCATAGGAGCCAGTTGAGAGCCAACTACACCACAGATGCTGGGCATTGCCTCGAGTGAAGAGAACAGGGTTACCTCTCACAAGTATTGCTGTCCCCAAATTGTGCAACTTTTTCTTATTATATTTGAACAAATTCCCCTTAAATATATGAAAAATGTTTGCAGTTTTCTTCAGCTCTAAGTTTGTCTGACTATATCCTCCTCTCAATTCCTTAAGGGTAAAAGCAGGATTTCAGAGACTGAATGCCTTCAAAGGGGTCTTAGAGAGTCACAGAGAAAGATGGTGTGAATATAAAGGTAGAAATCATAGATGCTAAAAGCAAAGGAGTGCAGCAAGGCAAATCCTCTATGAATGTCACCCAGGAGTGTGAATTTTTGTAGTTATTCTTGGTTGCTATGGAAATTGGTGTGGAACTGGAGAAACGGAAAGGGAGGGTAGAAGGTTGTAGGGGGTAAGTGGGTGGCAACAATACATTTCTCAAGAGTGCTCAAGTAGTAAATGTATTCGCCTTGTAATGTGTATTTTATAACAACTATTTTCTGATGAATCAAGTATTGTTATTTGTGCCACAATCAGGATCTCTCTGGCTCTAAGTTAAGCACCTCGCCTACCATCATGAGGTACCTATCACCTAAGCCTACTCTAGCTTTATTCCGTCTACACAGTGACTAGAGAAGTATTTGTCTTCTGAAGACAGTAGCTGAGCTGCAGTGTCCACAGAATCTGCTGCTGGGATATTTCTGGGTCTGCTGACAAGGCCAGGAAGCTGCAGGTTGCTACAGTGCTTATTCATAGGCAGCACTATTGCCAAACACCAGAGATTCTAATTCAGTCTACTCGAGTTAGGGAGAACACAACATGAATTCAAGCTTTCTGAAGATGTCTGATTTGTCATTCTCAAAACACAGCATGCAGGTAAAATAGTTTCTTCTTTCAGTATCCAGCTTTTTAAAGCTTTTGGTTTTTCTCCTTTCCCAAGATAGCCATTGTCCACTGTCCCATTCACAGAACAGTATGACAGGACATAAACACTCGGTGAAGGTGAGCAAACTGGCTGGCCAGTGGGCACTGTTGCTCTCTGCAGCGAACTCATCTTTTGTTCCGAGAGAGAAATCCCTTGCACTAGAAGTTATCCCTAACCACGAGTCAAATGATCCTTTCTTGAAATCTGGCTTCTCTGTCACCTGCGGCTGTCACCTTATTGTCTTGGTACGAGGCATGATAATCTATCAAGGCAAATTAATTTCGCAAAATTTGCTAAATAGTATGATTTTTTTTGCTCTGTAGCATGCAGATCATGTTGGTAAAGTCAGAAAGACATTGCAGTTAGTACAGGAATAGCCCAATGATGTTTTTCCCTTGTTACAAAGACAGGGGACAGGTAATTTATTGTACACTTATTCACCCCGCATAGGTCAGAACCATGAAATTTGAGAATCCTTCATTTGAGGCTATCAAGTCATTGGGGAGATTAAATCTACATTGTGCTTTAATCTGCTGGATGGCCGCTGCCATCAGTAAAATGTCGGATCTGTCGGCATAGTTAATGGAAGGGGCACTGTCTGGGTAATCAGCGGCTGAATGCAATGACAAGTAATTTTATTGAAGTACCAAGTTAGAACTTAACCCTCTTGATTTCTTCCCTTGAACCCATTTCCTTACTTCTGATGGAACGAGGACATTTTTAGAAAATACTGAGTCGATGTCAAGTTTAAACAAAATGTTTCTCACCCTTACTCCTAAATTTAGTGCATCTGAGCAGCAGTGCCTGAAGAATGAACAGATTACCAGGGGGAAAAAAAGTAATTTTACAAGATTAATGTAGACTCGCTTTCTCTTTTTTTATCTTGTACTAGGTTGCCGTATTGGTAGTAACCCTTTGTAATATTTACACCTTGCTTCTCGGCAGAGGCAAGTTCAGCCTCATCATGTATGTACACATAATCATTTTTGCTGTTGTTAGAGCCAAGTTTTCATAATAAAATATATTCTCTCCCCTTCCCCCATAGAATGCGAGTTGAGTAGATAAAAAAGAGAAATATAGGTTAAATTTTGAGCTTCCGAAATGGCGCAGAATTACGTTGCAAAAGCATCAAAATCAGACATGAGAATCAGACTATCTTTCTGTTGTCATATAGACAAGTATGGATATGCTGGTAACATCTCTCATTCTTGTAATATTTAAAACTGTACTTTACACAAACACGTAGAAGCACTCTATTAATGCTTAAGGACCTATAACCTTCACTCAAATTGTAAATAATTTTTAAATTAGTAGCCACTCATGTATATATGTTTTAAGCTGCTATACCTCTGGATTATAATTTGCTGACATGTGGATCAAACTCGTTCATGTAGCCCACTGAAAACAGTAGTTCAATGTTTGTCAACACCTAAATCTTTGCCATTCAAAAATGAGACGGTAAGATTTCTTTCCTATGATGTGGGATTGGGAAATGGTACATCTCACTCAACTCCAAATAATTTTAGAAACATTTTTTTCCCTTTTTAAATCTTAAAATGACTACACTTTGTCAGGCATCTCAGTTGTCAAAATGCAGCGCTAGTGGTGGTGACTCAACCCGGAGGTTGAAACAGGTAATGAAAGATATTCTGAAATTAGAAAACAAGGTTAATGGTGATGTTTGAGTGAAACCTTTTCAAACCCACTGTCAAAACACAACTTCTTCCCCCCTCTTGTTTGAGTTTCATGGCAACCTCGCTACTTGACTTTCTTTCTGGGGTGTGTTTTCCGAATGCCTTTCATTTAATAGGCATATTTTAGAAATCTAATTTTGCTGTCTGCGTCAGATCAGCGATACTGTGGAAACATAACAATTTTCGGCTGTCTGGATGCCGTTTCCATCAAGTCATTAGCTTTGTTATTGAGGGTGACAAGGGGGAAGTTGTCTCTCTCACTCTGAGAGTGAGATAAAGACCACAGCCCCTTCACCTTTTGAAAGGATGTGGTTTTGCCAAGTTCGCTCTCTCTCTCTCTTTTTTATCATGTGATGCTGTTTTCCATTATAATCTCAATTTATGTCTGTCTACAGTACTTCCTGGAACTTTTATAAGACCTTCCTGAATGCTGACAGCATTGCTGGGTTATAGATAGATGGTCTGAAGAGCTGAGCTCCATAGAATGCTGGATCTGGATCCGGCGCTCCTCGCTTTTCACAGAAGAACAGGAATTCAGGGTGGTAATGAGAGGAGCCTCAGTAAGCGCAAGGCCACTCTGCATTTCTCTCACCCCCACCTTCTCTCCCTTGTCCATTATGTCCCTCCACACCAGTTCTCCTTCATCTACTTTAGAAATATTTTTTCTTGGAATCTGAAAAACCAGTTGATTTTTATCAACTTAAGAAAAGCGTTTCCCTTGGTTTTGTGGAAGAAAAATCACAAGCCCCACCCAGTCTGTTGTCTTATTTCATTGATGTTGGCTCAGATGCTTATATTTTGTATGGATTTTTATATACACATGAATTTAATAATGCAAAACAACTAAATCTCCAGACAAATTAGAGCAAATTTAAATCCATGGTTCATCTTCTGAACCATAAACTTACTTCCAATTATAGCTCTGTGTGGAAGTTTTTTTTAATCAATAAACCAACTATCTATATTTTGCCTGTTGTGATCCATACCAAATCTAAGGCAATATTCAAGATTACAATTTTCCAAGAGAAGTAAATATGTATTTTCCCAACATTTTTCATTTCTTCATATGTGAAGAAAAAATATTTTTAAAATACCTAGCTGAATATAGGTCTTTAGATTACCTTTCCAAGCTTTCTGTTTTTATCTGTATTGTCTCTTTCATATCTTCCTAGCATTTGTCCAGTACTTTTCAACTGCATTTGTCATTTTCTCACTTTGGCTATACTCTAAGGTTCTTAGCAAATACTTTTGAAGTCTTTCATGGAGCTTCCCAGATTATTATTTCTCTTTATCCTTGTTTTGTTTTCCATAGGATTTTCTTAAGAGTGAAGATAAACTTCATTTTCTAAATCTAGCAAAGGACGAAGAAAATTATATTAAAACTAACATTAAAAGGTAGTCCTGGAACTGGGTGGTAGTGATGCACACCTTTAATTCCAGCACTCAGGGAGACAGAGGCAGGTGGATCTCTGTGAGTTTCAGGATTGCTTGGTCTACATAGTGATTTCCAGGACAATCAAGGATACATTGAGAAGACCTGTCTCAAAACCTCCCCCTACCCCCCCAAAAAAAGGAGAGCTATCCTATACAAAAGGAAATGTTCAGATACAAGCAAACACAGGGCAGATCATTTTAAATGTCTTTCTGAGTAAGTAAGTAAAAGTAATATCTCAATGGCAAGGAGAGGGTCTTTCTTTCGGTAATAACAGCAGAAGCTGGGGCATGTAACTGGGCTAATTAGCTGTTTACTGATTTCTTACTATTGAGTTAGTATCCCCTGAGCATTTAATTCAGTGTCTTGTTATTGTGTTGAGACTCCACATGAACCTCTTAAAAAATTCACATCTATTAAATGGATGTCAGAGTGGATTCTGAGCTATGTCTTTTAAATTCCTGCTTGAATTGTCCTCCCTTGCCACATGTTATTTTTTCATAACTGGGAAAATAAAATTTCATTGGCTGTAAGTGTTTGGCATTGGGTTCAGGACAGACTTAGACACACTTGCCAAACTGGACTAATATCCAGTCACTCATACTAAATGCTGCAACTTATAGCTAGGGTTCTTCCTAGCAAATAACCCTTCAGTCTATTTCTTCTTCACTGGGGTACTTTTGTAGTGGGGATGTTAAATTTATTGTTGGTCTAATGCATTTTCATTTTTTAAACTTCCTTCTTCTATCTAAAATTATGTTTTCTCTTGTTCCTTCCTTCTGAGCTAGCAAAAACATAAAATGTCAAACTACCAATATTCAGCTCAATATTTTAAACATTTGATAAGATTTTGAGGTATAATCAGATCGCATTTGTATCTGATGAAGTAAAAAATTCTATTCTGATCCTTATGGAACTTCTCTCTGAGTGCTCCAGGTTTTCAAAATACAGCTATCATTTCTTGCATGTGGAGCAAAGAGACTCCTAATTCTGCATTATGTGATTCATCATTTTCCTGGTGAGAAAAGGAACTAAGTTAAATGGTAGGACTGGATCAAAAACCAGCAGGACTTGGTTTCTAGTGGGATGGAAAAGTAGAGTGTTTGAATAAAGCACTTCTGAAATAGGAGAAAGATAGGTCTCAGTGTGTTGGTGCATTGAGTTGTTCCATAGGAGAAGAATAGTGACAACCAAGCATGTACTGAAACACTAATGCTAGGAATTTTTCAGGTATTTTCCCTAAGGAGAAACAATAAAATTAGTGGTAAAAATAACGAGTGCCCCCTTAGTAAGCACATATAGCATCTATTGGAGGAAAAATAATGAGTAGAGCCCTTGTAAGAACATATAGCATGTGCTGGAGGCTTTTCAAACATCACATGCATAAGAGATTAGATTCCTGTAAGTCTGAAATATGAATGTTTTCAATCTCATTATACAGAAATGGGGACTGAAAGCTAACCAGGCTAAATATTAGACCGTGTGATATTTAAGTAACAGGACACCGAGTATCTTCAGGTTTTCCAAAACTAGATCTTTCCATCTTCAGTAAAGGTCTAGAAAGAAAAGATACTTCAAGGAAAAAATGTTGAATTCTTTGAATGTAAAAATAACAGAAAAAAATGCTGTTTTTACTGCCAGAAGAAGTAGAGGAGAGAAAATATTGGTGGGCATAACAATATTGTTTCCTGGTGTTTTGATTGTTTCATTATTACCTGCATTTGAGAAATTTTATGTTAGATTTCCTGGTGAGATTTTTCCGAGTTAGGACAACCATTAGCATCATATTCTCTTTTATTATGTTTTCACTGTGGGGTTTAGTATCTGTTTTAAATACTGGGGTAAAGTAAATATCAATCTGTTATTATAATTACTCATACATCGCTATCGAAATCATCTTAATACTATATTTATTTCATTACCTTATGTATCTCAAAATAACTTTTAAAAACTATTTTTGCTTACCACCAACATATGTGTGCATTAATGTACACTTTGGGTTCTTCTACCATGCTGGTCATGGTTGTGCATCATAGGCATCCTAACTGGTGGGCCGATGGTTGCTTTCTGTCTTTGGAAGCTTGTGTGGTGTATCTTGAGCCTCTTTCTATAATTCTGCCACAATTGTTTGTGGCTTTGCAGTTTTGAGGTCTCAGGAGGAACTAGAATCTATTGATTTTGACAGACCAACTGATGGATTAGACTCTATCTATGCAGGAAGTCATCTCAATGTTGAGGTAAGACTATTTGCTTTGGGCTCCCTCACATTCCTGGAAGCAACTCATCACTCATCTTGTGAAAGTAACCTCAATATGTTTTCCATGTTGGGCTTTGTTGCTCTCTACTTTGGTTTGCTTTGGGGTGATGTAATGAAGGCATGGATGTTTGTTAACTTTTTCCAAGAGACTGAGATCCTGTACTACCTGTGTGAGAGTAGAAGACTCTAAGTTGATGGCTTGGCTATTGTGCATTCTAGAAATTTCTCTTTGATATAATCTTTCTTTGAATGACATGTTAAGAGCATTCAGTGTTCCTACCAAGATGATCTCTTATGCCAATTGTAAATGTCCTTGTGGAGTTTGCTGCCATTGCTAATTGTTCAGTTATTTTAGGTTTTACAAAAATGCAAAGAAAGATCCAGGTTTTGTTTTGTTTTTTCATCTCTTCACTCAGCAGCTTCTCTTGGCCACACCATGCAAAGTTCATATGTGAGCTCAAGTGGAGCATCATTTGCTCTTAGTCTTTCTCTCCACACTCTGACACCCATAGCACTGCATTGTTAACAGAGTTCTGTGAACTGATGCTGTGTAACTTTGTAGTCTGTGAGTATAGAAGTCAGTTCCAATCATGAGAATACACGGAACAATGTGATAGAAAGGAATGGAAAACAATAATCTTCTAATCATAAGTAAGGGATAAAAGTAAAATAAATTCTTTCACATTTATTAAAAATAATGAGATTCTTATTATTTGCCTGACTGATTTAACATTTCCAACAAATGGGTCCCTTTGCAACTTCAAAGATCTCTTTAAGTTCATGTGCATTCTAGGATCAGAAAGCCACTAAAGGAAATTGGACTTTTGCCTAGTAGTTATGGAATAACTTCCCCTTTTTCCAAAATATTATGGAACGAAAAGGATATTGTATTGGTTTTCTGCCCAGAAAAATGATGCCTCATTCCCCGATTACGCAGTTAGCTGTTCTCAATTCTGTAATCTCCTCCACTCTATGTGGCTGTCATGCTGTGTTTTGCAACTGATGGTGACTGTGCCTCTAGGGCAATATCCTCTTCCTCTGGGGACATTTTGGGTTGTTATGTGTAGCCTGGTGTTATTGGCATCTAGTGAGACTAGGCCATGGATGCTGCTAAATATTCCATTGTTGCAGCTAGGCCTTTGCAACGAAGAATCATTGAGCCACAATGCCAATAGTGTGAAGACTGAGAAACCTTGCTCTACAATGCTTTATATGTTTTATGTCTAGTACCTTGAAAGATTGGTAATGGACAAGGACTCGTCTTCTATTTCCCAAAGTTTCTTAAAACACAAGATTGTTCTATATATTTTAAATGGTGAATGGCTCTCAAATGGAAGCCTGCCTATGGTTATTACGTTTTTATGTTTTCGCTCCATATACTCATTAGTGAAGTTTGGAAAAGATTAAACTTTTATATTTGGCACACAAAAGATTCTCACAATTAAAAAAAGAAAGTGTTCTGCATTTTATTTTTTTTTTACTTCAGAATGCTTGTTAGTTTTCTCTTCATCCCCCACCAGAAGGAATTTAAAAATTATATATTCTGAACAGAAATATCAACATAAATGTGCTTTCCTGAAGCCTGCATCTGCTATCAGCGAGGTTGACTGAAACTCAGGCATATGCTGGGTGGCAGCAGATAAGTTGGGAATTAGTTGTGATAGGTAATCCACAAAATAGCTAGACCACATGCCAGTAATCAAGAATTCACTGTAATTACTTTAATCTGTAATCAGCTCAACACAGTGCACAGAAGACTGGCAGAGGAATTCTGCAACCAGAGAGGAAGTTGGTTAATTATTTCAAGACCATCTCTTTGTTCCTGTATTGATTTTCAATTGTGTGACCTTTTTATTCATTCCTTTATATATTTATTCATTCAATACAATGTGTTAATTACTCTAGGAGCATATTAATTACCGAAGAAACAATAAATAATAAATATATCCCCTGACCTCTCAATCCATGCAAGCTCAGAGTGAGAGATGAGCATGCAAATTAGCTCCTATGAGCCATCTTTGTTCTGTTTGTCCCTTGCAAAGGGGGAAGTTGGAGGTTCAAAGTTAATAAGCAGTAATTACGAGGAAGTCTTTAATTTTTATACTGGAATGAAAATAATTATTGGAAAGCGTGCCGACATCCACACAGAGATGCACATCTGTTGTTGCCAAGGCAGACAGTTTAGTCTGTTCATGAAACTAAAGAATTTCTGTTTTAATTTGAATTTTTGGTTCCTGAAAGTATATGCCATACATCATAGACAAGGTTTAAATGGGCAGTAAGGTTATTACTTCTTCTTTTAGGTTGATTCATCGCATGTAGGCTCTTTTGTGCTCCTTTCAAACAATCATTTTACCCCATGCATGAAAAAGTTTACATTTTCTAATGTTATTCCATGTTCCTACATACTAAGACATTATGGCTTGGTTGAGATGTTAAGTAACTAAAAATGACCAACTATAAAAGGTACTTACAACCTGGATTAGAATCAGTCTTTTACAAAACACAGTATAAAATGGATAATGGAAGCTTTTTTGATTTATTTATTTATTTATTTTTTGCGAAGGGAAATTTTAGGTAAAGATTGTAGGGGGCTAAACTTCGAAAACGTTGTGAATTAAAAAATAAAACCTTCAGAGAATTTATATGAGTTCAACATAAGTTAGAACCAAAAGTTGTTTTATAACAAAATGAGCACTTGCCATTTTAGAATGCCTAATTAAGGTAGCATATGGAAGACAAGAGTGCATAGATGGTCTCACATTGATCATCATACCTAATATGAGTGGTGGTACGCCTATTCTTTAGGCAGCTTAGGTAACAAATCACACAACACATACAAAGGCTAGAAGAATATTTAGAATATAGGAAATCAACATCCATAAAGGCCAGGTAAAAAAATGCTGATTTTTTTTTACTTGATTTGATGGATATGAGTTGATAGTATTCATCAAACTTCATCTGTACAATTCTGAGTCTGTTAAAGTCAATTGTCCGCAGGAAGAACTAGATGCTGTTAGAAAGATACATGACATGTGGAGCCTCTTCAGAATTGAAACATGGATTCTGGAAAGCACTGAGTTTGTACAAGTAAGTGGGTGACTGGTCTATAGAAGATGGATTACTGCATCATTGTTTAGGAGATCGTTTACTGACCCTCTTGAAAGGAATTTGAATATCTAAACAGTGCTTGATTCAACCATGTAAAGTACCAACTGCTGAACTTCCTAAGTCCTAAAAACCCTGGCTCTGCCATGAGAGGCGACTTGAAAGGAATCAATAATTAATGAACACTTCAATTATCTACAGTGGCAGTCTATTTCTAGAACAATTTTGTAAGAAAACACCATAGAGACAAGTGACAGAAAGTACCTAAATTCTTCACAATGTAGCTAATATTTTTTGGCAGAGATACAAACTTGGCTGGGATTAGATTTTAGCAGAAGTAGTTGGTGAACTTATAGAAAATGATGCTTATGAAAACAATATGTTCAACTTGGCATGGAAAAATCATCACATGCTGGATGGAAGACGTCAGGGATACAACTGAAGGAGAGTAGATCCGTCCTCTCTCTATCACTTGAGTTTGGAAGTATGTATTCATTGTGTAGAAACTTGCACACACAGTCCCCATCTCCCTTGTGCCCTGGCCTGAACCAGTAGGTTGAATTTCCACATGTAAAAGGGACATATGACCTCACTCTAGTCTTTTCAAAGCTCTCTAGTTAGCTAAAAATATTGAGCTGTTTCTCTTTCTTTGTCTGTTTCTAGGTTCTTCCACTGTTCTCATTAGTTCACACGGTAAAATGAGTGAAGCGGTCCTTCTTCACGCAGTTTAATGCCTTCTACATATTCATAATGTGGGTTGTGTTAGAAATCTAAGTTCCTTTATAACCTAAACAGGGCTGCTTATTGTCCAATGTGGTCCCATTGTTTCCCTGAAGTCTCTAAACTTCCTGAAGAAAGTTCGTTACTCATAGCAGACATTTCAAGATGCAGAGGCTTAAGCAGACAGCTGAAACTGAGATCTTGTTGGTGCCAAATCCATCCTCTTTGCAAGGTACACCTTTTCTGCCTTATTTGACTTAAGGCGTATTTAAGAGGGCTATTTTTAAGCTGGTCTCTGCAGAGGTTGAGTAAATTTACTCCAGTCTCGAAGTTTGCTGTTAAGTTTTCAGGTTGCATTTCTGCGAAATGAAGTGAGTTGAGATTTTGCTTGCACAGCTTGGCTTAGCAAACGTTTGCTTTCTGGTCATGGCCATAAAAGGAAAATGCTTTCTACAAATAGAGTCTGGAGCAGAAAAAAAAAAAAAAAAAAGCATTGTTGCTTTTGATATGTTTTTACTTCTGTCTCTGAAATCCTTACATGGTAAGTTGGAACAAGACAATCACTTACACAGGAATGAGCTTGGAAAGGCAGAGACAATCAACCAGAGCCAGTTTTTTTTTAAAGAGTTTTCTGAATGTGGCCCTCATTTGTTGGGCAGGGTTCCTGTGGTTTACATTCTGTTTATAGTTCCTTTCTTGGTTTTTATTCCTCAGAGCATTGTGCTGGGCTTCTGCTGGGAGTCGAAAAGTGTAATAACGTCACCCTTATGTGTGAGCCAAAACTAGAATGCGTGCAGACACAGACAGGAAACTTCTGCCTACACCTCCTCTGGCTGCTCTGTGGATAACATTAGACATTCTGTTTGCCTAGAGTGATGAGATCAAATTGATACCACAGCCCAGGTTCTGGACAGGTCCCTGGATCAGAGCTCTCGGTGCTTTCACTGAAACGCAAACTAAAGATTGAGAATTATTGCTAGTTTGAACTTTTAGTACTGATTTGATTTGGTTGTCTCAGGTGGAATTAGCCTGTGTGTGAAGGTAGGAATAGGTAAGGCTGAAGGTCAGGGGTCAACTTACTAGCTCCCAAAGCCCCTTCCAGAAAATTCTTCCAGTTTTAAAGAATACACTCAAAGCTGAGGAAAGGTGTGTTAACTCTGTAGTGGGCTTTGAAAATGCCTGGAACTTTTGTCATATACTGGGAGGCAGCTAAAAACAAGACAATATTTAACAAAAAAAACAATGGAATGGCCACGTTTAGCATGGCCCGCCCGGCCCAGTGTCTTTTGTATTTCAACTCTCATTGCTTTTCTTCTGGATCACATCACCTAGTTATCAGTTCTCTGGACGAAAGGAGAGCAGTGCTGTAGACGTAGGGGCATCCATAAGCCGAGTGCCTTCACATGAATAGGGCCCACAAAAGGCCGGGTGATTCAATGGCTTTGGCTTTTCCTGGTGACAAACTTGCAGACAGACTGCACAGATTGAAGCCGAACATGCCTATCTGTTTCTGCTGCATGTGTGGATCACCTGAGGGAGAAATAGCATTCATTTATTTTTTCCAGCTTGATTGTGAAACTTTACAAGAAAAAGGTATTTGAATGTTATCAAAAGGTGAAGTCTCGTTCTGAGAAACTCACTTGTAATTCTGGGTTAGGATGCAGTTTGAAATTTGCATGATTTTTTTTGATATATGGTAAGCATTTAGGTCTGTCAATTATGCTGATGTATCTATATAGGAACACCATAGAATATTTCCCTAGAAAGGACTTGAATTTGAGGCTGCCTTAGTTATTATTAATAGTTATTATCCATCATTACATGTCTTATAAGAATCTATCATTTTCACTACTTTTCATCAGTCTTGTCAGAAATGTATTCTGACAGAAATAAAAATTCATGTAGTAGTAACTGGGACTCCAGTTAATGACACCAACTACTATGAATATTCACCTTGCAGTGATATCATTTTGGGCTATGTATATCCTACATACCAGGTTCTTTTATACACATCATCTTATTGATGCCTACTATAATGCGATTTTTAAAGGTGTATTATCATTGGTTTAGTCTCACTTGCACATTATGATCCTACAAATGGAACAGCTTGAATTCAAATGGTATGTCAAATTACACAGCTCAAAATTTAAACATCATGTCGTTGACTCAAGTTTCTGGCTGACTCTCTTTGCCTTTCCCTACGCAGTTATGAGGAGACATTGCATGTTTTCTCATTTAGCTTCTTTGATGATGCATCTTCAGTGCCTTCCATTTTATGATGTATAGTCAAAGATTTCTGTTTGGGTAATAGCAATTTTTAGTGCCTCAATTTTTTTCCTCTTCTTTGTGTGCTTTGTGTGCATTTAAACAATATAACTAAATGATAAACACTCTGATGGGGAACATAATCCATGTTTATGTATGTGTGACTGATGAAAGTCAGGGTCTCACATGCAGAATTCTTGATCCAAGAAAGAAGCTTGTTGTTTTAAAAAAGCAAACAAAAGCAATTTGTTCTTTTACCCCAGAGCATATCCAATGTAAAGCTGTCAAACCCTACAGTGTTGCAATACATCTGCAGAGCCAGATGTTGACAGATGTTTTGGTCTGTAGCACTGGTGCGCTGATGTATAGGATGACTTCTATGAAAAGATATCTTTCTTTACTCTTTGAAATAGTACCTTCAATAGAAAGTTCAAACATACTAGTAAAAGCATTGGCAACATGAAAGCAAATTTAAAATAAATAAAACTTTAAGAAAGCCATTAAACATTTTTTTCCATAAGTAGTATTGGAGAATCACATGAGAATCTTACATTCCTTTTCTCAGTGCAGAAAATTACAAGGTAGAGTGTCAGTTCCTGATGGCAAGAGAAAGCTCTGATACAGTAGGTCATAGCGTGCTAGGAAGACAGATGTGAGGTGACATTTGGTCTTCACGTGAAAGAAGTTTGTGAGCAAGGTCAAAGGAAAGGTGGCCAGAAATCAACCAATAAATCATAGCTTAGCTTACATAAACTAAAAAAAATAATTAGGTTGGCTTGAATTTTTAAAAAGAAGAAAGAAGAAACATTGAATGTCTCATTTGGGAGCTTTTATATTTGGCATCTCATCTTCTTTTATTCAAGACGGGAAAATGTTCCTTCTTATACATAGCTTCTATGGGGCTGTATTTTTAAAGCCTATCTTTGACAAAGACTGTTCTCTCCATGTGTTATTCCATCGAGGAAGTACAAAAATAGCAGCAGTTGATTTCCCCATTGCACCTACATACAGATCACATTTTGGCATCCTTTGGAAGCTATTGTCTGCAGAGGAACTCTGACGCAATTCCTTTAAACTCACCTGTCACCTAATGCACTCCAAGCACAGTCTTCGTTGGGCCTTGACTAATCTTCCACATAGTTTTCTCATTTGGGTGTTCCCACGTACAACCTGGGACCAGGTTGTGTTCCTCATAGCAACTGCAAGCATCTTCCTTGTATCAAAATCTGAGGGTTTTTGCTTTTTTTTTCTCTCTCTCCCTCTCTCCACTTAATAGTTGCTTAGATATTGGCTTTTGCTTTCTCTGTCTCTTGTATTTTTTTTCAGCTCTTCCACAGGGATGTTTCTGTTAGCAAATGTTGCTTGTGTTTCAGTGAATGTATGTAGACATCACTCTCTATTTTTAAAAATATATACTTATGGAAAATTGATTTGTATGAAAATTATTTATAGGCACTTTGCACTGCAACACCTTTGGAGATTTTCAGTCTTAGGAATACGTGAGAAACTTGATTGTGTGGTTATAGTTAGTATAATAGATATAATGGTAGCAGATATAAACACATTTCAGGAGATTAACTCAGTACTTTATTTTTATCTCACACTGAGACCAGTTGGCAGAAATAGGGTGAACCAAAATAATTGGGTTTCATTTTCTGCAGTTTTTCTATACTCCTTCCATTTTATAATTACATTATGTTTAAGACCTTTGACATGCGAGCTATATCATCAAATTTAGCCTACAGAAGCCACATCATCACCTTCATTGCTCTGGTTATCTTACTTCCACTAATGTTGGATTGATAAGTACTAGTCACACTGCTGTGACAAAAAGCCCAACAAAAACAAGTCACCATAGTCTATGGCAGGACAGAAACTTTCTAATTACAAGTCTCCAAATGCTAATACAACCCAGTGTGTTTTTTTTTTTTTTTTTTTTTTTTTTGTGGTCATTTGGCACTCTTTGAACACTGCTGAAAAGAAGTAACTTGGTGCGCTCTTCTGGCTCCGCACTGTCCATGATATCATGATATTAATTTTTTTAAATTCTAACATAGACAACTACAACAAGATAGGCAGTGGAAACTAGACATGGGTGTCTTTAGGTTCTTGAGAGTAGAAAATGAATTTGCAACATTGGCAGGACCCAGACCCCTCTGAGTCTTAGTAGGAGTCTTTCCTGCCTATTCTTGCCTGTGAAGATGCCTATACTTGCTAAGCAGCTCTTGATTGACTCTGGCTGTAGAAATCTAAATGCAACTCTCTAAAATCTAATGCAACTTATTTTTTTATTGTATCCTTTACATTTTATTTTAGTGCTGGGAATTAAACCCAGGGCCTCACACTTGCTAAGTATATTCTCTCCCACCAGCTGTTTCCCCGGAATTGTGTCTTTGACTTTATCTATTTTCTTCAATTTTTTTTTCTTTTTTTTTTTTATTGAGAATAAGAAAAAAAAGTTTCCGCCTCCTCCCAGCCTCCC